>NC_134398.1:105700749-105998577 GCF_050003625.1 Haematobia irritans
ATCGGAGGGTCGGTTGATGGTGAGAATTATGGGGAGGTGGTCCGATCCCAATGAAATGACGGGTTGCCAGGAGACGTCATTCATCAGATCAGGCGACGCTAAAGATAAATCTGGCGAACTGCTGCAGTCACCCATAATCCTCGTGGGGGCCTCTTCGTTCACCGTGCAAAATGTGGAGTCATCTATCTGCTCTGCCAAAGCTATGCCTCTCTGGTCATTACCTAGGAGAGAATGCCAAAGTTCATGGTGGGCATTAAAGTCTCCTAGAACCAATCGGTTATGCCCGCACAACAGCCACTCAATGTTTGGGCTGTAACCTGGAGCACAGCTACCAACCGGCGGTATATACACATTGTATAGCTCTATCTCGGTAGCCCCAGACTTAACTGCTACCCCCATACATTCCATATACGGGTCACTAGTGTCTGGCACAAGCGGGATAGGTCTATACTGCACGGAACGGTGTAATATGAAAGCCAGGCCACCACCTCTACTTCTCGTACGATCCTTTCGAAGCACATTGTATCCATCACAATGGCGTAGGCTGCAGGTGGAATTCAGCTTTGTTTCCTGGATCGCCGCGACCCTTATCCTTTTCCGATTCATAAAGTCCACGATCTCGCTAATCTTACCCCGGAGCCCGTTGCAATTAAATTGCAAAAACGATGCACTATCTGGAACTGGAACAACAATATTGGGTGTGAGATGCTGCGGCGGAGTATATTGTTGTACGGGAGATGTCGGGGGAGTCGCATAGTCAGACGACCCGCTGCTGCTATCGCTGGCACAGCATCCTGCCACGTAGTCAGTATGACTATACTCCCGCAGCGATGTTAAGCCGGAGCAGTTCCGGAAGTGCACCCACTCCAAGCACCGGTTACACCTGACCGAAACCGAACGGTGGTGGATCAGGTTTCGGCAGACTGAACAATACCATGGTCCGGGGTTCTCCTCTATCCCGGCTCGGACCAACAGCAAACGGAGAAGGCTCCCCGGGATGCACCTTCTCCAACACAAAAAGACGGACGAAACAACACGTACACTGATGTGGCAGCCGCTGGCCAATGGATGGGGTCCATCGGGTCGATCCGGTACACAGAACCCGCCGCCGTGGGATCGTGATGCCAATCTATTTGGGCGTCGGTTATATTATTGTGACATCGGTTAAATTTTATTGCGTAAGACCAATCCAAAAAGATCATCCGAGCAAGGCATTTGGCATGTACAGTGAAACCTCTCAAACTTGGACACTCGGTAAAGTGGACAGTTTTTGTGATACATTTGCTATATTATATTATTATTATTAAATTAAAACCTCTCATTGCTGGACATTTCCCAAATTTGGACAAAATAATGCGACCGTGGGTGTCCACCTCTGTGAGGTTTCGCTGTATGTAATATTGGATACATATCTGGAAATTCTAAAACAAATATGTATATTAGAGTTTCGGAGTAGTATAGCACTTCTTTTTCATCCTTCTGCCAGGATTTCGTAGTTTATTCAAGAATACCGTAAAAACTTCGTCTAAATTGGGATTAGTGTCTGTAATATTGATGCAAAGCTTCTCATAGTAGACGTTATGCTAATCATAGCGTACGAGTATAAATGAATCCAAAAATGAAATTTTGGGAACATATGTAATAAATACTGAGGGAATGATTTTCATCCGATCTAGCACATAGGCCTATAATCTCTTATCTCTTTGAAATATAACTATGTTATGTAATACGGAGTTAGATTATGCATTTGCTATTTATAATCAAAAATGCATCATCATCACCTGCAAGTTGAGAATACCCTATCTGTATTTGATCTAACCAGTAAAAATCAAGTTACAAAATAAAAGCATTGTTGAGTATAATTATTATCTGTAAATTAGGAAACAATGAAGCGCATACATTTTACTCGTTACGAAAGTCTAACAAACATGCTGCGCAAATTCATTAAAAAATAAATATGAGAGTTAGAATAATTAGCAAATTTATATTGCTAATAGGGTATAAGTATTTCTTCTGCAGGTTTATTTTGATGAAAATTGTTAAAGAATGGCTATGCTAGCAATATTCCATAGTCGGCACAATCCCTTATCTCAATCCCATTGAAAATTGGTGATCAATTCTGAAAAGACGGCTAAGAAAATACCCACCAAAAGCAACACAAAATAATTTTATACAAAATCTTATTAGAACTACACCCAAAGTAAATTGCCAAAAAGAAACATTGAGTTATGTTGGGTGGTTATATTTTTAAAGGTATTTCAACTCAGAAGTATAGATCATGTACTCGGGTTTGTATGCTGTAACTATAAGCGTATTTCAAAAAATTAATATGTAAAACTCAATTAATTTTAAATAATTCTTAATTCTTGTCTTGTTGATGAAAGACTGCACGATAAAAAATCGATCTTCCGCATATTGGTAGGAATCACATTGAACTGAAAGATGCAACTTTGAGGTAGCACGTAAACACCATTTCAAAAAAATGGATACCGATGTTCGCACATTCAGTCCACATCCAGCATCGGTTCGGATTACTAATCGGTTATGTTGGAAATTTTTTGTCGTGGTTTCTTCCTATGGATTTTTTCTCGGACCATTTCGATTCCTGGGAAAACGGGAAAATCTTAAAATTTCCCACAGTCAAACTAGTGAAAAATGTGAAAAAATATCCACATCGAAATATGTAATGGGCCCAAGAAAAAAACTTGGGAAATCCGCACTTAATTCCCGGGGACCAAAAATAATTATTAAAGTTAGGACACAATTTTTGGAAATTTTCGTCCCTCCATCAAAGTCGTATGTCTTTGACCTAAGGCAAATTTGCCCACCATTTTTGATTTGGAGAAATCGTCCTTAAATTAACTGAAATATTTAATGTTTAGATTTAAGATAAAAAAGCTTCAAATGTAGGCTAAGACTTATTTTGGGGTTTAAAGTCTTCATGAAATTAAGAAAACAGTTCTTACTTTGAAGTACGTATTATAATTTGCATTTTTAAACTGACAAAATCGCCAAAGGCGAATGAAAAGTTCCATAATTGAGATATGTATCCTAATTTTAATATTATTGATTCTAGATTTAAAATCTTTAGATCCAACTAAACTTTAATATCGATTAACATGCAATTATGAAGGCAAATTTAGGAAATAAAATGACATGTCATCGGCAACTGTTGCCATAACCCAAGTAATTCGATTATGGTTGACAGATTTTAGTAAAACTTTGTACGGAATCCATGGTCATCGGCAACTGTCGCCACAACCCAAGTAATTCGATTATGGTTGACAAACTTTAGTAGAACTTTGTACGGAATCCATGGTGGAGAGTGCCTAAGATTCGGCCTTGCCGAACTTTTGGCCGTATATACATTTTATCTCTATATTCGTAATCATACAAATCTATTTAATAGCCCAGCAAAAAAAGCGTCGCCAAAAAAGCATTAAAAGTGGTGCAAAATTGGCGCAGAAGCGATGAATTTAACACGGGCTTGTCATAGGACTGATGTCCACCATTTCAAATGCCGTTGCACTGCATTTGCAGCAATTCTTAAATAAATAATTTTTTATAAATTTTTATGATTTTTAAAGCATTGTACCGCTTGTCAGATACACTAAAAAAAAGCATGCCCGGTTCCAAAAATTTTGTCTTTACTTTAAAAATTTTAGTATTGATTCCGAGCCAAAGAAGCGGAGAATACAAGTAAGGATACTTTTAAGACACAACTCTCTTTTAAATTTGGGTTTTGTGTACTTGCTTCTAGAAAGCAAATTTTAATTTTTCGCTTTTTCAGCTATTTTTCTTCATATGCTATCAAAGTCCATTAAAAACGTGTTAACGGCAACTTTATTTTCCAAATTAAGACTCGGCTTCCAGTAGAAATTATGCTATGTTTTAAGTAAAAAACGTCTTTAAAACAAAGTGTTGAAAACATATCGTATTTTTGAACACTTTTTTACTTTGTAGTCAAGATGCAGGCAACAAATTTAAAGACAATTTCATTAATTTTAAAGAATTTTTCTGAATTATTTAAGTCAAGTTGACCGTGGCCCAAACATTTTTTTTTATATTACGATACCCATTTTTAAGCGAAATCAATTAATTATAAGGACAATACGACTTCATTGAAAAGTTTATCGACTTTTGGACAAGGAAAAAAATTATATTAGAGAAATGCGTCTTCTATGGTAAGCAAAATTTGCCTTCGTAATTTAAAGACATGAAATCTTTGACCTCACGATAATAATTTTTTCAGTGTACGTTTGACATCAAATATTTTCAAAAATTGGCAATTTATTCCAAAAATTTTAATATTTTGTGCCATTTTATTTATCCTTATTCTGTTTTAAACCTATTTGAAACAGAAAAAGTTAAAGTTTACTTGCAAAAATATTGAAAAAGCGAGTTACAAAAAATGTAATTAAAAGAGCTTCCTGAGTAGTTAAAATAAAGAACATCTTTGGGAGAACATTTTTGGAAGTGCTTTTAAAGTTGTGCCTTTAGAAGCACTTCCAATTTTTTTACTGGGAGGTTTGTATCATGCCATATTTATTTGTCACACTGCTTTTTCATATGTCGTTAGAGATTGTCACGAGTATCCAAAGATCGGTTTTTAGACATATTAAATATTGTAAAAGTGGACTTTTTGACTGCCGATCGAAATTTACTCTTTACTTACAACCAAAGTTGTTCAGGATATGTTTATATGAGAGGGAGTTGTGCTACAATTCGCTTTATAAAATAGAAACAAACTATGAACATTTTTTTATCTAAATGTATTGTTTATTGATAAGGACCAACTTTGATATTGTATCCCAGCAAAAAAAAAAAAGTGTCGCCAAAAAAAGAGTGAAAATGCTATTTTTGGATACGGAAGTGGCGGAATTAAAAATATGAAAAAATCGAGTTATAAAAAGTTGAATTAAAACAACTGTGTAGTAAAAAATAAAGAACATCATTGGAAGGAAATTTTTGGTAGTGCTTTTAAAGTTATACCTTTGGAAGAACTTCCATTTTTTGTTTTGCTGGGATTGAGTGAACAACCCCAAACAACACTCGCCACATATTTACACAACTATTTATGGTTGTCCACCAAATATATCTAATAGTTAATTTATGTACATACACATTTACCAATTTGTGTACATAATTTTAGAAATTCCATCAATTCAAACCTATAAAAATATTTTTATAGAAATATCTTCAATATTCTTGCCATCCGTATTCATACTATGCAATGTCATTTGCCTCGTAAATTATGAATTATCCATAATAATATAACTTCAAAGCACGCTTGCCATAGTTGGTAGAATTCTACCAAGAATGGCTAGATTTTGCGAATTATACCTCTCCAATTAAGAGGTTTTCTACACGGATGAAAAATACTGTTTTTCATATGTTTGGCTATAAACATTATATGTTTGGAACACAAATTTTTAAACACAATATTTTTGAGTGCAAGCATATAATGTTCATAAACTAGCATAACATGTTTGGGACATATATGTTAATATGTTAGAACATATTATGTTTGGGACATAAAATGTTTGTAAATATAATATGCTTGGATGCAAACATATATTAATTTAGAAATAGCCTATAAACATATATGTGTTTAGTAGCTTGGAGCGCTATTTAACAGGGAGCGATATTGAATTAAGTTGGTGGTTGTTGCTTGTTATTACAAAATTAACATTTTATTTTTCCTTGGGCAATTGATCAGCTATTTCTTTGATCCTTACAAACTGTGTGGTCCGCTCAAGGCCGTAGCCAGGATTTTAATTCGGGAGGGGTTCAACTTAAAAAAAAAAAATATTCATATAATCTCATGTGTAGAAAATTTTATTTATGCATAGGTATGTATACAATATTTTTATACCCACCACCATAGAAAGGTGACGGGGGTATAAAAAGTTTGTCATTCCGTTTGTAACACATCGAAATATCGATTTCCGACTATATAATGTATATATATTCTTGATCAGGGAGAAATTCTAAGACGATATAACGATGTCCGTCTGTCTGTCTGTCTGTTGTAATCACGCTACAGTCTTCAATAATGAAGCAATCGTACTGAAATTTTGCACAAACTCGTCTTTTGTCTGCAGGCAGGTCAAGTTCGAAGATGCGCTATATCGGTCCAGGTTTTGATATAGTCCCCATCATAAGCGTAGGAAGGCCTCTGGGGAGGGGGCTTAGACCCCCCCAGAAAAATTGTAGCCCCCCCCAGAATTTGAAAACCTATTTACGATTTTACATTTTTATAAAAATTAAACAAGTATATACTCGTACAACGCACAAAGTTCCACTAAAGACTTTCATGCACAATCGAATTACTTGGGTTGTGGTAGAAGTCTGATATTTATGAAATAAAGCTGTGGTTGAACTTATGATTTAGCTGAATATAAAATAGTAATTGATATTAAAACTATTCTTTCATAAATTAATATCTTAATAATGCTGCAAAAAAGCGTCGCCAAAAAAGAAGTGAAAATGTTCTTTTTGGGTCTGGAAGTGGTACAAAATTGGCGGAGAAGCGATGAATGTAGTATGAACTTGTCATAGAACGAATGTCCACCGTTTCAACAACCGTTGTTATGAATTTGCATCACTTCTTAAGGTGTGATCCGAATTCAGTGTTTTGAATTTGAATTAAAAATTTTGTGATATTCTCCCAAATAAATAATTTTTATACTTTATTATGATTTTTAATGCATTCTAACGCTTGTTTGAAACGTTTTTTCAGATATTATCGATTTTTCTATAATGGATTTAGCATTTTTGTGGCAAAATTTGAATAATTTGTACCATTTTATTTATTCTTACTCTTTTTTTAAATATTTAAAAAAAAAGAAAACAAAAAATTACGCATTAAAATATAAAAAATGAAGTAAAAAACTTCCTGTGTAGATAAAATAGTTAACTTCTTTGTGAAGACATTTTTGGAAGTGCTTTTAAAGTTGTGACTTTAGAACAACTCCCAATTTTTTGCTGGGAAAAGTGTGGAACTACCCTACGGGAAATGGATCAACCACAGAACTGGTACAGGACTAGTCCCTGGTGTGTAGGGACCAGTCCCAGTTCTGATCAAAACGTATGGAAACATGGGTTTGTCATTGACGGAGTAAACTTACATTTTAGGACGAGTCTTGGACTCATCCCAAACGACACGTCCTGGGGCAATTTAGCAGGAGCAACTCATAAACAGGTCCTCAGGAACCAGTCTCGGACAGAAATGCAAATTAGTTACTAAAGAATATCCACACAAAAAAAATCAAAATCTTTTTCAATGTGGGCTCCTAATCGAACCCGAAATGAAAAAAAAAAACTTGAAATATGTCGAAAAAAAGGTTATTCTGATAATTTTATTTCACTAAATGTGAAAATTGTAACTAACTGGAGCACAGGTACCAGTTCTGTGATAGGTCCGTCAGTGGCAATTTGCACCAATTTCCCGTAGGGTACTTTTAGTTGATTTATTATAAATTGATTGTTGAGCTATTTTGATGTCTTAAGTATAGTCTATAAAGTTTTAGCCAGGGGGGCTATAGCCCCCCCTAGGAAAATTGTCTAGCAACGCTAATGGTCCCCATATAAACCGACCTCCCGATTTGGGGTCTTGGGCTTATAGAAATCGTAGTTTTTATCCAATTTGCCTGAAATTTGAAACCTAGAGGTATTTTATGACCATAAAGAGGTGTGCCAAAAATGGTGATTATCGGTCCATGTTTTGGTATAGCCCCCATATAGACCGATCTCCCGATTTTACTTCTTGGGCTTATAGAAACCGCAGTTTTTATTCAATTTACCTGAAATTGGAAATCTAGAGGTATTGCAGGACCACAAATACGTGTGCCAAAAATTTTGAGTATCGGTCAATGTTTTGGTATGGTCCCCATATAAAACGACCTCCCGATTTGGGGTCTTGGGCTTATAGAAACCGTAGTTTTTATCCAATTTGTCTGAAATTGGAAATCTAGAGGTATTTTAGGACCATAAAGAGGTGTGCCGAAAATGGTGAGTATCGGTCCATATTTTGGTATAGCCCCCATATAGACCGATTTCAAGATTTTACTTCTTGGGCTTCTAGAATCCGAAGTTTTTATCCTATTTGCCTGAAATTGTAAATATTCTGGTATTTTAGGCTCACAAAAACGTGTATCGGATTAAGTTTTTATCGATCCATTTGGTAATGCCTCCATATAGACCGACTTCACTTCTTGAGGGTGTAGAAGGCGCACTGATCATGAAAATTGCTTGAAACTCAATGTAAAATTTCCAGATTTTACTTCTACAGATTTAAGATTTCAAATCAAGACTTTATTTTATAATTTTCTTGCAACAAACAAAAATTGTTCTTATAAATCCAGGATCTGATATAGTCCTCATAGGTGAAATCTTTAAATTTATCTTCGGGAATATCCTCAAGTCCTCAAGCCCTCCTGAAATTTCAAAGGAAACCCTAATATTTGGTTCATAGTGGTGGGTATTTAAGATTCGGCCCGGCCGAACTTAGTGCTGTATATACTTGTTATAATATTAAATTGAGCCGACGGGCTTTTTGGGCAGCAAATAAATCAATGTCTTCTTCAGTCGGCACATTTATTCGGCGATGAACCGACATTAATGCCAATCCTTTGAGTCTACTCTCGCTAGTCGAATTTCTAAGATACGTCTTTAATCTCTTCATTGTTGAAAATGAACGTTCGGATGAGCACGTAGTAACTGCAGGGATGGAAAATGCAGTACTATAGTACTTTTTCAAACCTTTTCCACCCCGGTCAGTACCGTAGTACCCCCGCGAATGATTTAGTACCTTTTGTGTAGACATTTTTGAGTCGATATCAGATTTATGGTACAATAGCTTTGACAAAATATTTTAATATTTTGAGAAAGTCTTTATCAACCTTATTTGCTAATAGTCTTTTACAAATATGGCAAAACAGACATGTTCATGTGGGAAGAAAATCTCGATTTTGTAAAAGACATAGTCAAAAACAGGATTTCATTGAACTTCAAGAAAGTTTTAGTCGAAAAAAGAATGCGATTCTATATTTTATTTCTATATAGAATTTTTGCAAAATTTTATTTTTATAGAAAATTTTGTCAAAATTTTATTTCAATTGAAAATTTTGTAAAAATTTTATTTCTATAGGAAATTTTTGCAAAATTTTATTTCTATAGAAAATTTTGTTAAAATTTTATTTTCTTTAAAATTCAGTCTCTTGACAATAATCTTCCAGTGAAATTTTTGTTGAAATTTAGTAAAAAGTACCTTTCCGCTCAAAAAATAACTTTTTTGTACTTTCTTAAAAATTGTATTTTCCATCCCTGAGTAACTGGCAAAGTGACCAAAATTTTTAAAAGAATATGCACGTTTGGAAAAATCTCTTTATTGCTTCCATCGCTGAATTAGGCAGGTTCTTTTCGCAGGTTTTGCGCCATTTCATTTACACATGTGTATTTGGCTGTTTCGTTGTTGTTGCTATGGCCAAACAAAGCGAGTCATGTTCACAAAAAGAACAACAAACACACATAAAAAGCAGAAATACATTTTCCAAAAATGAAATTTGTGGTGCGAGAACAAAAATAATTTGTTTTTTTTTTTTCGAACGTCGTTTGACGGACTTTTCAACTAGTATTCTATGATTTGTGCAAGTTTTATAGGTAAGCGTTTTTCAAAATAAAACCTCCAGCTTTTCTTCAACATCTTCGATAAGATTTTTCTATGCAGCTAAACATATATATTTATTTATATAAAAATATTCATTCATTTCGGGGGGGTTTGATCCCCCTCATCCCCCCCTGAATACGGCCTTGGGTCCGCTGTTCGAATCCCCGTCCGGCAAAAGGTAAAATTAAAATAAAAAAAATTTGAATAATTTCTTCTACAATGTTTGTATTACAGAAAAAGGTGCTAAGAACTAAAAAATGTCGTGGAAGTGAGAAAGATGTGGGGGAATATACAATTAGGCAGAAACAAAATTTTGAGCATTCAGGTCGAAAACCTATGTTGTTAGCACCTATATTACCTGTTTATTTTCATAATTCATTATGATTGTAAATATATAAATAAATAAATAAAATTTTGAGCACAATATTGTTTGGGAGAACTTTTTAAACATATAATATTTTTGGGTGCAAAATGCTTCCAAACATATTATATGTTCACAAAATAACATATTGTTTTTTGGAAGACAACATTATTGAATTTGGATGCAAAAATACAAAATGTTTGGAACTTAGACTACCCAAACATATATTGTTTAGACCAATATGCTTTCAAACATATTATATATTGGAAGAGATCAAACATATAAATGTTTGGGCAATACCCAAAAATGTATATGCTTGAAGCAAAATATGTTTGGGAGTATATGTTACAGAAGCGATTTTTTATGAGGGTGTATACAAATAAAATTTTGGCAAAAATTTCTTTAGAACTAAAATATTGACAAAATTAAAATATTGACAAATAGAAATAAAATTTTGATAAATTTTTCTATAGAAATAAAATTTGAAAAAAATTGCTATAGAAATAAAATTTTGAAAAAAAATCTGAGAAATAAAATTTTGCAAAATAAGATATTTTGTTTGGTAGTGTTTGGTATTTTTTCCAAATTTTGGTAGATTGGCAACCGTGCTTCCAACACATGTTACCTACATATGAACGTCGTCGAAAAGTTTATGCCTGATAACGGATAACTAATTCATAGTCAGGGGAACATTTATGTGTATGTGTGTGACCAAAATCTCTCTTGCAGATTTGCACATCATAATCAGTGCTGCCGCTAGTGAAAAATTGAGTGAAGTAGATTTTGGTAAAAAGTGGAGTAGATTGAATAAAATTGAAGTAGCATACATTTTTGAAAACAAAACAATAGAATTCATTTTATTATACCCTCCACCATAGGATGGGGGTATATTAACTTTGTCATTCCGTTTGTAACACATCGAAATATTGCTCTAAGACCCCATAAAGTATATATATTCTGGGTCGTGGTGAAATTCTGAGTCGATCTGAGCATGTCCGTCCGTCTGTTGAAATCACGCTAACTTCCGAACGAAAGAAGCTATCGACTTGAAACTTGGCACAAGTAGTTGTTATTGATGTAGGTCGGATGGTATTGCAAATGGGCCATATCGGTCCACTTTTACGTATAGCCCCCATATAAACGGACCCCCAAATTTAGCTTGGCGGGGACTCTAAGAGAAGCAAATTTCATCCGATCCAGCTGAAATTTGGTGCATGGTTTCAGCATATTATCTCTAACAACCATGAAAAAATTGGTCCACATCGGTCCATAATTATATATAGCCCCCTTATAAACTGATCCCCCGATTTGGCTTGCGGAGCCTCTAAGAGAACCAAATTTCATCCGATCCGGCTGAAATTTGGTACATGGCGTAAGTATATGGTCTCTAACAACTATGCAAAAATTGGTCCAAATCGGTTAATAATTCAATGATTAAAACCGCTATGTTCATCGTAATTAAAGGAATAGGAAAAACATTTAGGTAATATGGGGAAAAATTTAAAAATTTGAAGCAGAACAAAAAGTGAAGCAGATTTTTGGAAGAAGGAGTGACGAAGTAAATTTTGTGAAAATGAAGCAAAATACTTCGATTGAAGTAGTAGCGGCAGCACTGATCATAATCGTATGTCGTTTACTGCTACTATTTCCAAACTTTTTATGCTAGGAACGCTTGACAAGTGTAATGTGATTTTAATCCCAAAACCAAATTATTACCATGACGTTGCTAATGACTATGATAAGCAAGCAGGTATGTGTAATGGCAATGTTGACTAATACGTGAACATTTAAGATCATCTACCTGATGCATCGCATAAGATTGCTATTGTTTTCATTTGAACGTTAATTATTATCAAGAGTATCCTACCGTGCAGAGTTTTTTCATTTCAATTCATTTATTTCATTTGGATTTTCAGTATAATAAGATACAAATCTTATAAATTTAGTACTAAATTTACTTGGGTATAAATAAACAAGTATATACAGCAGTAAGTTTATGCCGGGCCGAATCTTCAATGCCCACCACCATGAATAAAATATTATAGTTTCCATTGTTGTTGTTGTTTTTTTTTTTTTGATTGCAGCTTAAAACCATGCATTGACTAAACTACAAGTGTAGCTTAACCAACAGAGGAAAAGAATGTTTGTCAAAGTTATTTGGTTTCCTTTGAAATTTCAGTGGGGTTTGATGACAGATATTCTCCCAAGCAGAGCAGTTCAACTAGTACACTTCCCGAAGATAAATTTAAAGATTTTACCTATGAAGACTATGGATTTATAAGAACCAATTTTGTTTGAGTTTTTTTTTCAACGTGTTTTTGTCTATGCGATGAAAATTTTCGTCCATGTGAGTATTTCGGAAGTCCACGTGACGAAATCAATTATCAAAGTCAATTTTTGTTCTTTTCATAGTTCGTCACAATGACGATCTAGTTTCGTCTACGAGACGAAATTATTTTCTTCTCGATCCAGCGAAAGTTAACCAAAATTAACATTTGATTTAAATTTATTTCGTTTATATGACGTCCCATTATATGAATTCCACATTTTAATATAATTTGGACAAAAGTTTTAAGTGTTTTATTTCCATGATGTATCAAGGCTTCTGGTTTTCGTCAATGCGATGAGAGATTCTTCAAATTGATGAAACACACTTTTCTCTGAAATATGTGTCGAAAAAATCGCAATATTAAATAAAACATAAAACGATATACGGTATATATATATATATATATATATATATATATATATATATATATATATATATATATATATATATATATATATATATATATATATATATATATATATATATATATATATATATATATATATATATATATATATATATATATATATATATATATATATATATATATATATATATATATATATATACACGGATGAAAAAGACTGTTTTTCATATGTTTGGCTATAAACATTATATGTTTGGAACACAAATTTTTAAACACAATATTTTTGAGTGCAAGCATATAATGTTCATAAACTAGCATAACATGTTTGGGACATATATGTTAATATGTTAGAACGTATTATGTTTGGGACATAAAATGTTTGTAAATATAATATGCTTGGATGCAAACATATATTAATTTAGAAATAGTCTATAAACATATATGTGTTTAGTAGCTTGGAGCGCTATTTAACAGGGAGCGATATTGAATTAAGTTGGTGGTTGTTGCTTGTTATTACAAAATTAACATTTTATTTTTCCTTGGGCAATTGATCAGCTACTTCTTTGAGCCTTACAAACTGTGTGGTCCGCTGTTCGAATCCCCGTCCGGCAAAAGGTAAAATTAAAATAAAATAAAAATCATAAAATTGAATAATTTCTTCTACAATGTTTGTATTACAGAAAAAGGTGCTAAGAACTAAAAAATGTCGTGGAAGTGAGAAAGATGTGGGGGAATATACAATTAGGCAGAAACAAAATTTTGAGCATTCAGGTCGAAAACCTATGTTGTTAGCACCTATATTACCTGTTTATTTTCATAATTCATTATGATTGTAAATATATAAATAAATAAATAAAATTTTGAGCACAATATTGTTTGGGAGAACTTTTTAAACATATAATATTTTTGGGTGCAAAATGCTTCCAAACATATTATATGTTCACAAAATAACATATTGTTTTTTGGAAGACAACATTATTGAATTTGGATGCAAAAATACAAAATGTTTGGAACTTAGACTACCCAAACATATATTGTTTAGACCAATATGCTTTCAAACATATTATATATTGGAAGAGATCAAACATATAAATGTTTGGGCAATACCCAAAAATGTATATGCTTGAAGCAAAATATGTTTGGGAGTATATGTTACAGAAGCGATTTTTTATGAGGGTGTATATATATATATATATATATATATATATATATATATATATATATATATATATATATATATATATATATATATATATATATATAAGCATGCATGGCTTTGCCCAAAGCATCTGAAGATCTTATTCGTCAAATTGGAACGTATATGTCGGGTAGCGCCAAGAGATGCTCAGAGTTCCAAGATCTTCTCAACGAGGAAAAAGAAGAATATTAAAGGTTTCTGAGACTAGATGGTTTATATATATATATATATATATATATATATATATATATATATATATATATATATATATATATATATATATATATATATATATATATATATATATATATATATATATATATATATATATATATATATATATATATATATATATATATATATATATATATATATATATATATATATATATATATATATATATATAAACCATCTAGTCTCAGAAACCTTTAATATTCTTCTTTTTCCTCGTTGAGAAGATCTTGGAACTCTGAGCATCTCTTGGCGCTACCCGACATATACGTTCCAATTTGACGAATAAGATCTTCAGATGCTTTGGGCAAAGCCATGCATGCTTTGTTTGTCACAATGGCAGCAGAATGGAACAAACATTTTATGGTAATTGTTGTTTTCACCATCTGTGCTCAATCCAATGATTTTAGATAAGGGTATTTTATAACCACTGCGGAGTTCTTTAAAATTCTTGTAAAGACTTTCGGCACTTCCGTCTGATCAAACTTGCAGCAGGTCTAACAGTTGAATATTAACTTTCCCCATTACTTCATCATAAAATTGTGTGATTACACACAAGGTTTTGTTATATGAGATATTGGTGCTTTCATCAACAAGAATTGAAAACTTACATTTTTGTAGTTTTTTGAAGAGTTTTTCCTTTTGCTCCTCAGCTAATACATTCTCAATTATTTTTGAACACTTGGTTTTGCCGAGTTTGCATTTTTGTATTATGTCGGAATCCGGGGTAATTTCTTTCAACAGTGGGACTAAATGGGCTACTACGTGTACTGCTACATTATGTTCCGCAAATAACATGCTAAGGCGTATTTCAAAATTGGCCACCAAATCTGAAACATTCCCCCTCCTTGCAACATATATTCAGAACAAAATAAATTATAAAATGCGATGTCTGTTTCATTTTCAAATTGAGCAATTTTTTATTGTATATTTTAATTTTTTCAAAAATTTACAACTTAACTAGGCGCTCGTAGAGCCGTTGACCCGGACTTATGGTTGGCCAGCCGAATATTGTCAGCTGCGCCAAGGGGAAACCCGGACTCGAATAAATGTGTGTGTTTGAGCCAGGGTTGTGGAGCCGGAGTCTGAAGATTTTGCTGGAGACGGAAAAATTTTACTCGACTCCGGCCAAACCTAAATTTTAAAAACACTTTATATTTTTGTAAATAAACATATATTTACGATTTTTTCCATTGAGTTCTTCAATCCATCAATGACTGTAATTTGGGTGCAACTTCCAATAATGGAGTTTTTAATTTAGTAAAATCGGCATAGTTACAATTGGAAAATACTTCAGCGCCATAATGTTAAAATTCGAAGTTGGCAGTTTTTGAATTAATGTGGTTAGACCAGTTAAGTTTTTCATTGACTACACCCTCAAAAAAAATCGCTTCTTTAACATATGTTCCAAACATATTTTGCAGGAAGCACATATATTATTGGATACTGCCGAAACATTAATATGTTTGTTTTATGTGAACATATTATATGTTTGGAAGCATTTTGAGCCCAAAAATATTATATGCTTGGAAGAATATTCTTCCAAAGAAGATTGTGCTCATTCCCTAACATACTCGTAATTTTCACTTCCACGAAATATTTTGGTTCTTGGCATCTTATTCTGTAATACAAATAACGTTAAAGAAATTATTCACTTTTATAATTTTTTTAAATTTTACCTTTCGCCTGCACGGAGAATCGAACCGAGGACCATACAGTTTATAAGCCAACACACTATCCACTGGGCTACGTAGCTGTTATAGTCACCAGTAGATAATTATCGTTATAAGTTACATTTATATAGCATAGTTTGCAGCGCCCACGAGCCCATGCAAACATAACATTATTTAACAGAAACATACATTTGTTTGCCACGTGGAGCAGCGGTTAGCATGTCTGCCTTGCATGCAAAGGGGTCGTGGGTTCAATCCCTGCTACGACCGATTTTTTTTTTAATTTACACATTTATATTTATACTATATTAAATTTTTATAATGAAACTTCGAAATGTGGGTTATTAAAGATTTATAGTCAGTAACAGTGCTTGGTATAAACGAAATTGACTGATTTTTGGATAAAATATTATTTTTTTTTATTGCAAAAATAACAATTTTGTAACAAAAAACTGTTTTTGGTACAAAACTTTAAAATTTGGAAGGTATTCAAAAACTCTAACAAAAGAAGAACGTGGAGTCGAGTATAAACATACATAAATAATTTTATAATATAAACATACATTTATTTAGGCGTGAACAGTTTTTTACTAGCATTTAACACCATCGCTCTAAAATGTCTTTTATTTTTCATTAATAATTCATTTTAAAGAAAATAAACTTTTTAAATTGTTTTAGCTGCAAAACTCGAACTTAATGCCCGCTTTTATATTTGAAGGTGTCCGTCAACTCCCCGTGGACTACTTATTAATAAAGAGGAACTAAACTTTGTTTTTATAAATTTTACTGTGTAATTTTTCACTATTTCCTCCTTATTTCATTTTACTGTCCCAACTCTATAAAGAGTATAGTGCCCTTTCGTTATTTTTATGAAGACCCCTGATTTCTTTTAACGAACCAAGAAACCATATTTATCATTTTGGCACCATAATGCCAAAATGATAAACAAAACACATGTCCTCACATACATAAAATGCTGCTCTCAAATCGGAAACATATGCTGTTTGTTTTTCAAATGTCTATTCTCTTGGTTCCGAATGTCTATTCTCTTTATTCAAATTAAATAATATTTAGACTTAAGCATATCAAATTTTTGGCATCATAAAACAGTTTTTCGAAACAACATACAAGCAGTTTCACAGAAATTGTTCTCTTTTGACTCTTTCGCTGTGTTATGTTGATATCTTTCGTCAACTCTCCATCTCTATTTCTTTCTTTATACTCTCTCTGTCGCTTTGAATAAAATATCACAACATATGTATGTTTAGTCGAAATTTGTAAATTTATATACGTTTGCATTCACACATATGATTTTTATGAAACATTCATGCCCCAAACATAATATATTCTAACATATTAACATAGATGTCCCAAACATTTAGTGTTAGTTTAGGAACATTGCATGTTTGCACTTAAATATATTGTGTTTTAAAATTTTGCCCGAAACATATTTTGTTTATATCGGAACATATGAAAAACATATTTTTCTAACAGTGTATTATTCCAAGGTTGGTGGATGAGGGCACATATTTTATAGTGTTTCCAGTCCTCATTTATAGAATCAACAATCATTGAAAAAAATTCTTGCTAAGTTATACCTGGACATCTTCATCGTACATACACGCTCACAAAAAATCGCTTCTGTAACATATACTCCCAAACATATTTTGCTTCAAGCATATACATTTTTGGGTATTGCCCAAACATTTATTTGTTTGATCTCTTCCAATATATAATATGTTTGAAAGCATATTGGTCTAAACAATATATGTTTGGGTAGTCTAAGTTCCAAACATTTTGTATTTTTGCATCCAAATTCAATAATGTTGTCTTCCAAAAAACAATATGTTATTATGTGAACATATAATATGTTTGGTAGCATTTTGCACCCAAAAATATTATATGCTTAAAAAATTTCTCCCAAACAATATTGTGCTCAAAATTTTATTTATTTATTTATTTATATATAAATATATTTACAATCATAATGAATTATGAAAATAAACAGGTAATATAGGTGCTAACAACATAGGTTTTCGATCTGAATGCTCAAAATGTTGTTTCTGCCTAATTGTATATTCCTCCACATCTTTCTCACTTCCACGAGATTTTTTAGTTCTTAGCACCTTTTTCTGTAATGCAAACATTGTAAAGGGTGATTTGTTAAGAGCTTGATAACTTTTTTTAAAAAAAAACGCATAAAATTTGCAAAATCTCATCGGTTCTTTATTTGAAACGTTAGATTGGTCCATGACATTTACTTTTTGAAGATAATTTCATTTAAATGTTGACCGCGGCTGCGTCTTAGGTGGTCCATTCGGAAAGTCCAATTTTGGGCAACTTTTTCGAGCATTTCGGCCGGAATAGCCCGAATTTCTTCGGAAATGTTGTCTTCCAAAGCTGGAATAGTTGCTGGCTTATTTCTGTAGACTTTAGACTTGACGTAGCCCCACAAAAAATAGTCTAAAGGCGTCAAATCGCATGATTTTGGTGGCCAACTTACCGGTCCATTTCTTGAGATGAATTGTTCTCCGAAGTTTTCCCTCAAAATGGCCATAGAATCGCGAGCTGTGTGGCATGTAGCGCCATCTTGTTGAAACCACATGTCAACCAAGTTCAGTTCTTCCATTTTTGGCAACAAAAAGTTTGTTAGCATCGAACGATAGCGATCGCCATTCACCGTAACGTTGCGTCCAACAGCATCTTTTAAAAAATACGGTCCAATGATTCCACCAGCGTACAAACCACACCAAACAGTGCATTTTTCGGGATGCATGGGCAGTTCTTGAACGGCTTCTGGTTGCTCTTCACTCCAAATGCGGCAATTTTGCTTATTTACGTAGCCATTCAACCAGAAATGAGCCTCATCGCTGAACAAAATTTGTCGATAAAAAAGCGGATTTTCTGCCAACTTTTCTAGGGCCCATTCACTGAAAATTCGACGTTGTGGCAGATCGTTCGGCTTCAGTTCTTGCACGAGCTGTATTTTATACGGTTTTACACCAAGATCTTTGCGTAAAATCTTCCATGTGGTCGAATAACACAAACCCAATTGCTGCGAACGGCGACGAATCGACATTTCACGGTCTTCAGCAACACTCTCAGAAACAGACGCAATATTCTCTTCTGTACGCACTGTACGCATTCGTGTGGTTGGTTTAATGTCCAATAAAGTAAACTGAGTGCGAAACTTGGTCACAATCGCATTAATTGTTTGCTCACTTGGTCGATTATGTAGACCATAAATCGGACGTAAAGCGCGAAACACATTTCGAACCGAACACTGATTTTGGTAATAAAATTCAATGATTTGCAAGCGTTGCTCGTTAGTAAGTCTATTCATGATGAAATGTCAAAGCATACTGAGCATCTTTCTCTTTGACACCGTGTCTGAAATCCCACGTGATCTGTCAAATACTAATGCATGAAAATCCTAACCTCAAAAGAATCACCCTTTATGTGTATTTATTTTTCTACCTAAAAAACATACACAGCCAAATGCGCTTGCTACCCCGCTTGTTCGGCAAATAGTTATTGTCGCTTTTTCCCTGCTTATAAATATAAGCAATCCACATGTGCAGGCGGTTATTTTGGTATAGAATAATGATTTCAAAAAGTGCTAAAGACCCCTTTTCTAAATGCATATAATACACCATTTCGTTTCACCCAATTCAGCACCAAAAAGTAATCTATTAAATAGTCGATAGACTATATTGGGCATTACCAGTTGAGGATGAAATCGATTAGAAAGACCCTGTTAGTCTCACAAAAAAAGGGAGACAAATTAAAAAAGTGATCATTTAATTTCAGTATCTAAAAGTAATGTACGAAATAGTTTCTCGAGCAAAATTAAACAAAACAAAAAAGCAATTATGTTCTTAATTTGGTTTTGATGCTTACGCGTAATGCATAAAAAGATATTATGCTTGTCCTAATCGTATAGAGATGTTGAAAGAACAAAAAAAAAAACGAAGTCCCGCTAGAACACGTTATAAGTCAAATAATTTGTTCAGTTGTTCTCTTGGTTTCAATGCGTTTGGCTGAATACGGAGTGCTTATGGTGATTCAAAAGGAAAGAAATTCAAAAATGTAAGTTAAAAAATTAATTATAATTCTAATACATATGTATTTCATATTTATATTCTAATTTCAGAAGCGGCGTCTCCATTTCCTAGCAGCAATGGACCTCCACAACAACAATTACGCAAGGCAATGCAGCGGAAAAAGAAGGGCCAATTTAGTAGTAAAATCATCTTTAGACCAATGTTAACATTTTTTCTTTTTGTTTATATAATCTTGACGTAATTTTGTTATTTATGTATCAAAAAACTATTTAATAAAAAATCCTTGATTAAAAACAATAAAATTAATTTTCAGAATAAACCAGCAAATGGTGTATAGACCTAAAGTGCTTATTTGGCTACCACATATTCACCACCCTTTTCTGTGAGTAGAAATGTGCGTACAAATTAATTGATAACTTTCAGTTACCAAATGGGAGTTTACCGATAATGCAGAGAATAGTCTATTGGTTATTTTGAGCGACATCTCCTTGTTAAATTCTCCGCTCAAATACAAGAGCGGTAGTCAGGATTATAAGTAGTGGTGTTTACGAATAGGTAGCCATATAAGTAGGCATTCACTACTTACCCGAACAAGCGGGACGTTTCTTTTTTCAAATAACTGTACACAACGGAGTAGACGAAAAATTTCATCTACCCCGTTGATATGTATTCAAATACTACTGCAATAACACATCCATACGTAATTGTGTGGTAGAAATATTTTCTTTTTCTGTGCGATAAGAATATTTCAAATGGTTCTTTTCAGTTGATGAATTTAATTCAAACTGAAATTAAAAGATAAAGACGAATTGAATGAACAAAACATTCAAAAGGAACATTTGGGCACAAAAGGGGTGAGTTAAATTTAGTTGAAAATTCTAAAAGGATCCAATATATTTTACAATAATTCAAAATATCAATTTTTAAATTCTTTTTTATAATTTTTTTTAATCCCCAGGATGAACCCATAAAACTTGCTAATGGTGATCTAAACACTATTAACCTTTAACTGGGTACGTGGTGGTAAAATTTACCACCTCGAACACTCGTTTACATATATTTTAAAAAAGACGTGTGAAATAAAGTATATGTTAATCATTGAAAGAACATATAATATTTCGAAATATTGTTTTATTTTCGTTAAATACAATGTTTACTAATCAACAACTATAATAATGATACAAAAAAAACCATTTTTTTACAGAAAAAATATTAATGTAAAAGAGGGGGTAAAATTTACCACACGTCGCAAATTACGCAAAAAAATTTCACCTCACCGGTTAAAGGTTAAAGTAACAGAATGTTTGTGTATCTACACCCTCAAAAAAAATCGCTTCTTTAACATATGTTCCAAACATATTTTGCAGGAAGCACATATATTATTGCATACTGCCGAAACATTAATATGTTTGTTTTATGTGAACATATTACATGTTTGGAAGCATTTTGAGCCAAAAATATTATATGCTTGGAAGAATTTTTCCCAAACACGATTGTGCTCATTCCCTAACATACTCGTAATTTTCACTTCCACGAAATTTTTTAGTTATTGGAACCTTTCTCTGTAATACAAATAATGTTGAAGAAATTATTCACTTTTATAAATTTTTTAAATTTTACCTTTCGCCTGCACGGAGAATCGAACCGAGGACCATACAGTTTGTAAGCCAACACACTATCCACTGGGCTACGTAGCTGTTATAGTCACCAGTAGATAATTATCGTTTTAAGTTACATTTATATAGCATAGTTTGCAGCGCCCACGAGCCCATGCAAACATAACATTATTTAGCAGAAACATACATTTGTTTGCCACGTGGACCAGTGGTTAGCATGTCTGCCTTGCATGCAAAGGGTCGTGGGTTCAATCCCTGCTCCGACCGAACATTTTTTTTGTTTTTTTTTTTTTTTTTAATTTACACATTTATATTTATACTATATTAATTTTTTTTAAATGAAACTTCGAAATGTGATTTATAGTCAGTAACAGTGCTTGATATAAACGAAATTGACTGATTTTTGGATAAAATATTATTTTTTATTGCAAAAATAACAATCTTGTAATAAAAAACTGATTGTACAAAACTTTAAAATTTGGAAGGAATTCAAAAACTAACAAAAGAAGAACGTGGAGTCGAGTATAAACATACATACATAATTTTAAAATATAAACATAAATTTATTTAGGAGTGAACAGTTTTTTACTGGCATTTAACACCATCGCTCTAAAATTCCTTTTATTTTTCTTTAATAATTCATTTTAAAGAAAATAAACTTTTTAAATTGTTTTAGCTGTAAAACTCGAACTTAATGCCCGCTTTTATATTTGATGGTGTCCGTCAACTCCTCGTGGACTACTTTTTAATAAAGAGGAACTAAAGTTTGTTTTTTTACATTTTACTGTGTAATTTTTCACTATTTCCTGCTTATTTCATTTTACTGTCCCAACTCTAAAAAGAGTATAGTGCCCTTTCGTTATTTTTATGAAGACCCCTGATTTCTTTTAACGAACCAAGAAAAAAATTGTGCCCATAATGCCAAAATGATAAACAAAACACATGTCCACACATACATAAAATGCTGCTCTCAAGGCGAAAACATAAGCTGTTTGTTTTTCAAATGTCTATTCTCTTGGTTCAGAATGTATATTCTCTTTATTCAAATTAAATAATATTTAGACTTAAACATATCAAATTTTTGGCCTTATCATAAAACAGTTTTCCGAAACAACATACAAGCGGTTTCACAGAAATTGTTCTCTTTTGACTCTTTTGCTGTGTTATATTGATATCTTTCGTCAACTCTCCCGATTTCCATCTCTATTTCTCTCTATACTCTCTCTGTCGCTTTGAATAAAATATCACAACATATGTATGTTTAGTCGAAATTTGTAAATTTATATATGTTTGTATTCACACATATGGTTTTTATGAAACATTGATGCCCCAAACATAATATATTCTAACATATTAACATAGATGTCCCAAACATTTAGTGTTAGTTTAGGAACATTACATGTTCGCACTTAAATATATTGTGGTTTAAAATCGTGACCGAAACACATTTTGTTTATATCGGAACATATGAAAAACATATTTTTCTAACAGTGTAGATGGTCATTTTATCAAAATCAACATCTTTGGAAGATGTGTATGATAAATTTTATATAAGTATTTATTTCGTTAGTTGTACTTTATTTCAAATAAATAAAATTTAAGTTTAATTAAAAAAACAATATGGTTGTTTATTAAAAATGTCGTAGAAAATATTTCTGATAATCCATTTATCAATTTGATGTAATTTGTTCACCAATATAAGCCAAATTTGTGATAAGGATATTTGATATTATCGAGTGGACGAATATAATGAACCTGTCCATTCATTAATATAAATTTGTCTATGTATCGAACATATCCCTTACCACAAAATTTATTTATAGTGATGAATATATTACATCAAATTTATGAACGGAACACCATATTGATGAATCGATTATATCAAATTGATGAATGGATTACGTCAAATTTAGGAAAAACAAAGTGACGATAGCGTTTGTAGCGACGACGAAGGAGAATCACACTTTTGAAGAATTTCATTATTGCATGGATGAAAGAGAACAATCGCAGATACGAAAAATAAAATCGCATAGATGAAATTCTTTCATCACCTGGACGTAATATAGTGATCTATTGGATGTCAATATTGTCATCACAGAGATGAATTACAATTCATCACCATGACGAAAAATTCATCGCCGGGATGAAATGTTACGTTAGCTCATTTTTAACGAAAAATTCGTCACCGGGACGAAAAAATTCGTTCTCATGACGTACATTTTCCTTTCAGTGCGATACTCGGTTTTATGAGTCTAAAATACCAGTATATTTACAATTTCAGGCAAATCGGATAAAAACTACGGTTTCTAGAAACCCAAGGTGTTACAACGGAAGATCGGTCTTATGGGAGCTATACTACAACATGGACCGATACTCTCCGTTTTCGGCACACCTCTTTAGAGTACTAAAATACCTCTAGATTTCAAATTTCAAGCAAATTGGACAAACAATAAAATCATTTCTTGCACACCTATTTATAGTCCTAAAAAATTTCCAGATTTTCAATTTCAGGCAAATTGGACTACAACTACGGTTTCTACAAGCCCAAAAAGTGAAATTGGGAGATCGGTCTATATGGGAGCTATACTAAAACATTGACCGATACTCACCATTTTCGGCGCACCTCTTTATGATCCAAAAATAATAATAATGATAAAAACTACGGTTTCTATACTAAAACATTGACCGATACTCACCATTTTCGGCGCACCTCTTTATGATCTAAAAATAATAATAATGATAAAAACTACGGTTTCTAGAATTAAACTCGGGATATCGGTCTATATGAGGGCTATATCAAAACATGGGCCGATACTCACCATTTTCGGCACACCGTTTATGGTCCTAAAATACCTCTATATTTCCAATTTCAGGCAAATTGATAAAAAGTATGGTTTCTATAAGCCCGAGAAGTAGAAGATCGGTCTATATGGGGGCTAAATGAAAACATGCACCGATACTCACCTTTTTTGGGACACCTTTTTATGGTCCTGAAATATCTAGATTTTACTCACCGATACTCACCATTTTCGGCGCACTTCTTTGTGATCCAAAGATAATAATAATGATAAAAACTACGGTTTCTATACTAAAACATTGACCGATACTCACCATTTTCGGCGCACCTCTTTATGATCCAAAAATAATAATAATGCTAAAAACTACGGTTTCAAGAATTAAACTCGGGATATCGGTCTATATGAGGGCTATATCAAAACATGGGCCGATACTCACCATTTTCGGCACACCGTTTATGGTCCTAAAATACCTCTATATTTCCAATTTCAGGCAAATTGATAAAAAGTATGGTTTGTATAAGCCCGAGAAGTAGAATCTGAAGATCGGTCTATATGGGGGCTAAATGAAAACATGCACCGATACTCACCTTTTTTGGGACACCTTTTTATGGTCCTGAAATATCTCTAGATTTTAAATTTGAAGCATATTGGATAAAAACTACGGTTTCTATAAACCCAAGAAGTAAAATCAGGAGATCGGTCCATATGGGAGCTATACCAAACCATGGACCAATACTCACCATTTTTGACACACCTCTTTATGGTCCTAAAATACCTCTATATTTCCAATTTCAGGCGATTTGAAATAAAACTAAGGGTTCTAGAAGCCCAAGAAGTAACATCGGGAAATCGGTCTATATGGGGGCTGTATCAAAACATGGACCGATACTCACCATTTTCGGCACACCGTTTTATGATCCTAAAACACCTCTAGATTTCCAATTTCAGGCGACTTGGATAAAAACTTCGGTTTCGGGAGGTCGGTTTATATGGGGACTATATCAAAACCTGGACCGATATAGCCCATCTTCAAACTTAACCTGCCTGCAGACATAATTGAAGATTGTAGCGTGATTACAACAGACAGACGGATATGGTTATATCGTCTTAGAATTTCTCCCGGATCAAGAATATATATACTTTATATAGTCGGAAATCGAAACGGAATGACGAACTTATATACCCCGTCACCATTCTATGGTGGTGGGTATAAAAATAGTAAAGATAAATCATACAACTATTATAGTATAGTAGTTCTCCCACGAGAAGATCTGGCAAAATTCAGTTTATTATATGTGGCTTGCATGTGCTTATTATTTTATGTAAAAACATCAACGACTTATAAAGGGTGATTCTTTTGAGGTTAGGATTTTCATGCATTAGTATTTGACAGATCGCGTGGGATTTCAGACATGGTGTCAAAGAGAAAGATGCTCAGTATGCTTTGACATTTCATCATGAATAGACTTACTAACGAGCCACAACGTCGAATTTTCAGTGAATGGGCCCTAGAAAAGTTGGCAGAAAATCCGCTTTTTTATCGACAAATTTTGTTCAGCGATGAGGCTCATTTCTGGTTGAATGGCTACGTAAATAAGCAAAATTGCCGCATTTGGAGTGAAGAGCAACCAGAAGCCGTTCAAGAACTGCCCATGCATCCCGAAAAATGCACTGTTTGGTGTGGTTTGTACGCTGGTGGAATCATTGGACCGTATTTTTTCAAAGATGCTGTTGGACGCAACGTTACGGTGAATGGCGATCGCTATCGTTGGATGCTAACAAACTTTTTGTTGCCAAAAATGGAAGAACTGAACTTGGTTGACATGTGGTTTCAACAAGATGGCGCTACATGCCACACAGCTCGCGATTCTATGGCCATTTTGAGGGAAAACTTCGGAGAACAATTCATCTCAAGAAATGGACCGGTAAGTTGGCCACCAAGATCATGCGATTTGACGCCTTTAGACTATTTTTTGTGGGGCTACGTCAAGTCTAAAGTCTACAGAAATAAGCCAGCAACTATTCCAGCTTTGGAAGACAACATTTCCGAAGAAATTCGGGCTATTCCGGCCGAAATGCTCGAAAAAGTTGCCCAAAATTGGACTTTCCGAATGGACCACCTAAGACGCAGCCGCGGTCAACATTTAAATGAAATTATCTTCAAAAAGTAAATGTCATGGACCAATCTAACGTTTCAAATAAAGAACCGATGAGATTTTGCAAATTTTATGCGTTTTTTTAAAAAAAAAGTTATCAAGCTCTTAACAAATCACCCTTTATTAACCGATTTTGATGAAATTTGGTACAGGGAGTTTTTGGGCACAACGACGAACGCTATTGAATTTGGAAGAAATCGGATCAAATTTAGATATAGCTCCCATATATATGTATCGCCCGATTTCGATAAATGGGGTCACGCTGTGCTTTTTTTCAAACGGATCGTCGCCAAATTTGGCAAAAGGTAATCTTTTTCATCGCCCTTCAAGTCTGCAAAATTTCATCCAAATCGGTTCAGATTTAGATATAGCTCTCATATATATGTATCGCCCGATTTTCCCAGATTTAGCTATAGCTCCCATATATATGTACCGCCCGATTTTTCTCGAAGAGGAGCGGAGCGGAGCGTGGAGCGGAGCGGAGCGATTTTTTTTTTTCTCGGAGTGGAGCGAGGAGCGGAGCGATTTTTTTTCTCCGGAGCGGGAGCGGAGCAGAGCGAAAAAAATGGACCGCTCCGGATCCCTGGGTCTGAATAGTCTAAGTGAGCCTGATACATCGGGCTGCCACCTAACCTAACCTACACCTAAATGCAGATCAGAATTTTTAGTTTCAAATAAAGGTTAAGACATACCGGCTAGACCAAGAGCACATGCGTGGATACCTGCAAACCCTCCTGACCCTGAATCTATTTTAAATAGACTGAAACAATGCAATCCAGATCTTCCAACAGCTGATTGGAAGGTTGGCCGTTTGGATGAAGTGGATGGGCCAATACGGCATGCAGTGTTTATATTGAACACTCAGTCTTTGCCACATCTAGCAAAGTCCCAGGGCCGTGTATGTTATGGCTTTCATTATATCCAAATGAAGGTGTATAAAAACGATCAGCTAAAGGATTCAGAAATGGACAAGCCTCTGTCTGAATCAGAAGTAAGCGGATCCTCTTGCGAAGTCGAGGGGGATACCAAGACATTTGAAGACATGGATACACGCAGAGAAGAAACATGATTGCCACAATCATATTCGAAGAGCAAAATAATATGATAGCAGCTATTTTTGCGGCGACCATGTAACATTTTAACCTGCAACCATGTTGGCTCAGTGAACATGGTTCTAAGAAAAATACAATTGTCCTCATCTAAAATGTTATTATATTGATAAAAAGAATTTTGTTTCCATTAAAAGACAATGGTCACGATCTAAAATGTTATGTTATTCGTCAAAAATGTTTTTCTTCTAGTTAAAAGAACATGGTCACAACCTAAAATGTTTTGATTTTTATGAAAAAACTTTTTTCGTCGTCGAAAAAAGGACGCCACTTGAGAAAAGAAAACACAAAATCAACTTTATTTATTTGTTTTTATTTATTTATAAACTAATTCATTGTTTATTTGTATTTATAATGTCGTGCAAGCAAACTTCACATATTTTTACACACTCTAGTTTGGTTCAATTTCAACAATAAGTAATCATTCCATATTTACTTCGTGCCCATCAAATGAACAAACGCAGACATCATGTAACTGCAAATAAAAATAAATTATACCATATATCAAAATGCAGAACAAAAACCAGGTATATTTTTTTCAATTACACTTTCCTTTTTTGTATTCACATAAAACCACGTGCCATTTCTGAATAAATAAATTAACACAAAACACAATAATTCCGTATTCTCCGTCCATTCCAAGAAACAATCAACACACGACTGACGCGCAAAATGAAAATCGTGTGTACCTGCTCAATGTTTTTATAAAATTCTTGTCGCTGCAAAAAAATTAAAAAATTAAATGGTCACGAAAACAATGTACATGGTCTTTATGGCCATGTAATGGTTGTAGACATGTCTATACGCAAACTATAAAAATATTTTTTTCTCTGCAAAAAAGTCAAAAAATTGAATGGTCAGATACATGATTTTCCTGACCATATAATGGTCTCAAATTCTATCATTTAAATAATAGAACATGTTTGCGGCATTTGAGAACCATTTAAATGCTTATTACCAACATATATTTTTCTCCGCTCGAAAATTATTTTTACAAAGACAAAATACATGGTTTTCGCGACAATTACATACTCTAAATAAGCATTAAATGGATGCGGCAACCATGTCCAAATATGTTTTTTCTGTGCGTGTAGATACCGTATGCGTGAGGAGGCTTCTACTGCCTCAGAACTCACCAAAGTTGAACCTATGGTTATTGCGAGAGTCACCGATATCTCTGAAGAGGACATTCTTGATGACTCGATTGAAGCGGCTGATGTGACGGTTGTTGAAAATCTCGATGGTCCTACGGATCCTCCAGATAAATCTTCATCATTGTAAGGCTGCATGTGCTGCCTTAAAAGTTCTCCTGATGAAAGGGGACATAGATATAGTTCTTATTCAAGAACCATATGTTTATAAAAACAAAATATGTGAATTAAGTACTCCGGGGTTCAAACTATTGCAGTATACTGGTAATGATGTAAATCGAGCCTGTATAATTGCTAAAAACGAGCTCAATTTGTTTCTGCTTCCTTCAATGTGCAATACAGACACTGTCGTTGCATGTTTAGAAATAGCCAAATGCAAATATTGGGTATCTTCGGTCTACATGGGACATGACAGGGAGATGCCTCCATATGCCGTTAAGACCTTAGTGGAGGAGTCACTGAAAACAAAGACGAAACTCATTATGGGATGCGATGCGAATGCACAGCATAGTATATTGGGAAGTAGTGATACTAATGCAAGGGGAGAGTCGCTAATAGAGTTTATTTTGCGTACTAATCTGGTAGTTTGCAACAAGGGAGATGTCCCGACCTTTGTCACTAAAAACAGGCAAGAGGTTTTGGACATCACCTTGGCCTCGCAAGAACTAAATGAAATGATATCTGAGTGGCAGGTTTTAAGTGAACACAGCTTCTCAGATCATCGCTACATCAGTTTCAAATTTGATGTTCATATCACCAAGATCATATTTCCGCCAAATGTTAGGAAAGCTGACTGGAATAGGTATAGGGAATCGTTCAATATGATGATACCGGAAATAACAGAGACAAATATGAGAAATGTGCAAGATATCGAACACGCAGTGGAGCGGATTACTAAGGCCTTCAACATCTCACTGAAAGCTGCATGCCCTAGAGGAAAGCCAAGGGGGAAACATCGACCACCATGGTGGTCTACGGAATTAAGTAATATGAGGAAATCCTGCAGGAAGCTCTTTAACAAGGCAAAGTCCACCAGAGCCCCTGAGGACTGGGACGCTTACAAGAAGAATCTGAGAGGATACAAGCGAGAACTGAGAAAGGCTCAGCATAACTCTTGGAATGCTTACTGCAGCAGTATTGAGAATACGTCCGAGGCTTCCAGACTACGGAAGGTTCTAGCATCCACCAACTCCGCTCCAGGTTTCATTAAAACTTCGGAGGGCAATTGGACAACGTCCAGTGAGGAGACGCTGGAGGTACTATTGGACACACATTTTCCTGGAAATCAGACGGTTGAACCATGTACTGGCGGTGCCACAGTTGCTCAGCGGTCGTTTCCTGTCGAGGAAATTGTATCGGAAACTAGAATAAGATGGGCGCTAAATAGCTTTGGACCATTCAAGTCCCCTGGACCTGATGGAATTACTCCGGCGGAGTTACAAGCTGTAACTGACAAAATTATCCCCTGGTTGTCGGTGATATATAAAGGATGTATCAACTTATCATATATCCCAGGAAAGTGGAGGGAAACAAAAGTCGTTTTCATACCTAAAGCGGGAAAAGCCTCTCACTCGAGGGCGAAGGATTTCCGACCAATCAGCTTATCCTCATTCCTACTTAAGACTCTGGAGAGGATGATAGATATTTATCTTAGAACTAGCGTCGATTCAAGTTTGCTCTCGAAACGACAACATGCATACTCGAAGGGCAGGTCTACTGAGACCGCATTACATGGACTAGTCAGCTTTATTGAAAGCTCACTATCTGTCAAAGAATACACAATCGTGGCGTTTCTAGACATCGAAGGGGCGTTCAATAATGTCCATCCGAGCTCGATATTAAATGGACTGACAACTCTGAATGTTGATCCATGTATACTCAGGCTGTTAGACGAACTGCTAATGAAGAGACGTATTTCAGCCACACTAGGACAAGCAAACATACAAAGGTATGTGAACAGAGGCACTCCCCAAGGAGGAGTTCTATCACCTCTTCTTTGGAATGTTGCTATAAATAGCCTTCTGGTTACTCTAGAAAAAGAAAGGATAAAAGTGGTGGCATACGCAGATGATGTGGCTCTGGCAGTCAGGGGAAAATTCCCATCCACAATCAGAGATATTATTCAGAGGGCCCTCCGGATGACTGAGAAATGGGCGAAAGACAATGGTCTTGGGGTAAATCCTGCAAAGACAGAATTAGTCATGTACTGTAAAGATCGCAAAACTCCCACGGTTAGGCCCATTTCCTTAGGGGGTATTGAAATTCCCTTTAGGGAGTGTGCAAAATACCTTGGCGTTATTTTGGACAGGAAGCTGAACTTTAAGCTTAATATTGAAGAAAGGGCGAGGAAAGCAACGGTAGCTTTATACTCGTGCAAAAAGGCAATAGGGAAAAAGTGGGGACTAAAACCAAAAATTGTACATTGGCTATACACGGCAGTGGTTCGACCTATAATGCTATATGGTGTTGTAGTCTGGTGGCCGGCACTTCACCAGCCGACAAGTTTAGACAAAGTTCAGCATATGGCGTGCTTGTGTATCTCAGGTGCATTCAGCAAGACAGGAACAAACTCCCTTACTGTCATACTGCATCTATTGCCTTTAGACATTTTGGCCAAACAGTCAGCTGCAACAACGGCTGTGCGGTTGCGCGAGCTATCGCTGTGGTCGGAAAAAAGTTACGGTCACAGTTCGGTACTCAAAATAATGCCAGATGTGCCTAACGTAGTGGATTACACTTTGGCGAGTCCACTTTTCGACAAAAAGTTTGAGACTCTAATTCCCAACAGTGAGGCGTGGTGTACACGGACCCCGGGGAATAAAAGATATATAGATTTCTACACTGATGGCTCCAAATTGGATGGCCAAGTGGGTTTCGGAGTATATTCTAAAGATCTGGAACTTCGAATAGCGAAAAGATTACCTGATCACTGTAGTGTTTTTCAGGCTGAAATATTAGCAATAAGAGAGGTGGCGAATTGGCTGAGAAGTAATGTTCCAAAAAATGTGGGCATTAATATATACTCAGACAGTCAACCTGCAATAAAATCCTTGGACTCTGTGTTCCTCAACTCGAAAACGGCCATCGATTGCCGCAAATCTCTCAATGAGATGGCTGAGCAGTACAATATTCACCTAATATGGGTGCCTGGCCATAGGAACATACCGGGGAACTGCGAAGCGGATGAGTTGGCAAGGCTAGGGACTACCTTACATATTCCAGGGGAACTAGAATTTGTTGGTATGCCCCTAGCTACCTGCAAGCTCATGCTGCGTGAGAAGGCTGTTATGATGGCAAATGTTCGATGGGAGAATTGCAAGGGTTGTAACGACACCAAGCAAATATGGCCCCATTTCAACTTAAACCGCACACTAGATATGCTAATGTTCTCGAGACGTCAGATATCACTCCTGATATCTGCTATAACGGGTCGCTGCCTGATAGGAGATTTTGCAAAAACTATTGGCGCGAAGTATAATGACTATTGTATGAGCTGCCATGATGCGGAGGAAAAAGAATCAATTAAACACCTCTTGTGTGAGTGTCCTGCATTTTGTGTAAAGCGCAAGCAACTTTTAGGAGCATATAGCTTCAGATTACTGGCGGATCTGGAAAACGTTAACTTAAGCAGTCTGCTAATATTTTTGGAACAATCTGGTTGGTTCAACAAAGAAAAATAATCAAGAAGGTTCAGCGGTTAAAACTAGAAGTGCCCATATGTAATAGGTACTTTTAGTTAATGTGGTATCACAATGGACTGAATAGTCTAAGTGAGCCTGAATCTTAATCGGGCTGCCACTTTAACCTAACCTAACCTAACCTAAAGGTTAACGTTTTTATATCAACATTTGCTTTGCTCCAACACAGTTCTAACACCTAATTCTGTATTTAATCTCCCACTTTTACTTCTACAATTTCAAGATTTTCCCAAGAAAACCTTACAACTCAAATACATGGTAGGGCGCATGAGAACTGTGGCTCTATCAAACTAATAACAATCTTTATTTGTTTATTTATCAATTATTTTTTAACATTTCAGATCGCAAACATGAACATTTCAAAAAGTTGCACTTTACTTGTCGTTGCATTTATTGCTCTATCTTCTTCGATGGCTCTAACAGAAGGTCGGCCACAGAACACACCAGACGCAAATCAGGTATGACCAGATTAACTAATTTATTCAAATAATCGACGAATTATTTTGTTACAGAATATTGATACCGTCGATATAGATCTCGATGATCTGAGAAGTCTTTACTATGACGTACCAATGCAACCAAATGTGTACCCCAACTTACCAATGGACCGACTACAAATGATGATAGCTCAATATAGACCCACGTATGTTAATCCGCAGTATCACAGATGCATCCATATTTTTTTTAAATTTTAATGTGTCTTTTGTTTTTCCAGTTCTTACTTGCGTTCTCCATCTGCAAACGAATTGTATCGTCTACCTGAAGCGAAGCGTCAAGTAAGATATCGACAGTGCTACTTCAATCCAATTTCATGTTTCAGGAAGTAAATTTTCCCAAATGACGTGGATCCCGCATATTGTACTGCTTCGATAAAAATCAAGGAACTTAACTCGTCAAAAACAAAAATCCCATAAAAATATTAGCATTTCAAATGTTAACGTACACTTATCACGAAGATTCCCCGATCTCCAAATATATGCATACTCTCCCAGAATGCTTTAGTGACCTCCCCCTCTTAAATATATATGAAAAAGCACCGATCTAGTCCACAAGTGATATATGTATCTGTAAAATAGCTTCATATTTATGCACCAAGTTCCTGGACGGTAGCCTCCAAGGAAGTCTAAGATTTGATCTGTAAACTCATTTAAACTCTAAATCTTTATTGTATTTGTAATTTAAGCAACGAAAATGTAATTGATTTACATCTACATCATCCGAATAATTCATATTTTGCAGTATGGTATGCATACTCTGTGTGATGACATCCATTACCATCAACATACAATGTTTAAAAAGAAAATAAATAACTGTATATGAATACGTCTCCTTGAAGACTAAAATGTATACGTGTTGAACCAAGAAAAATATTTGTACAAAATCTGTGTACTTCCGCATGTCAACCAATGTTATTAACAAACAAAAAACCTTTTGTTAAATAAGTAATTCTATTAAAATTACGATATAATCATTACAAATTATAATAAATGTTTTCAATTTTAATGGACTATGTGTAATTTTTTTTTTATTTCGTGTTTTTAATTTTTGTAGTTCCAGATATTATCAGATACAACTAGAGCTTCCCAATCCAATCCAATTTGTTTGCGACTGGCAATTGTAATGTTCATTAGCTAGTTTTTTTAATGTTTGACACTATTACTGATAAAGTACATCTGAAATCAGTTTCAACATGAAAGCAAGACCGATATTTTGATTTATGTCTAAAAGTGACGAAAATTGTATCAAAATAAAATGTGTGAAGCCAAAAGTGGATGCTGGTTTTGATATGTTAGCAAAAAATTTAGCCGTTGCAAATAAAGTGAACGACTAATCTAAGATAAAATAACGGAGAGCACATCGTAAATAAGAGTTCAATACGGCATACAAACGTTTAAAACAACATCATAAAACGTCAAAACACATGAACAAATATAGAAATGAACGCAAGAAACAGTTTAACATTCAATCCACAATTATTTTCTTTATAAGATGCAGATAATCGGGTATATATTTTTAATATATTTGAGACGAAGAAAAACAAATCCGAAAAGATCCAAAAACACTCAACACATACAGTGCTGTTCAAAACATTTGCAACCACACCGCCTGTTGAAAATAAACCGTAATTATAATGAAAATAATAATATTAAGACCAAACTGTTGCTTATTATGCCAATTTTAAAGATTTAGGAAATAAGGGAACTAACGATAAAGACTTTTTGATAATTTATACAATTATTTAAAATTAAGAGTCTTCACCCTGTTCAAAACATTTGCAACTAATATTAAGTGTCTCATATATTTAAAAATAATAATTTTTTGGAACTTTTTCATGCTATAGTCATGCCGTTTGATTACTTCTGCGCAACATCTTGCCATTGATTAGGATTAAATGGTCAATGATATCCTATGGTTCAGGTTTAAATACATATCATAAGCCTTTTGCAAAACTTTAATACCAACTTTTACATTAGGCGACTAAGCAGACCAGTCAAGCACCCGCAATTTTTCATCGGCAATCCATTGTTTTACCACCTTACACGTGTGCTAGAGGTCATAATCGCGCTGAATATTCCAAGCAGACGGCATTTCCCGGAATTCTTATTGCAATATTACATGGGAAAAAGGTCTTTGCTGACTTCCGACAACACAATACCCTCGACCTTATAAATTGGGCCAATAACTGGCCCAGAAAAATACCGCCAGACCATAATATTGCACCCACAATGATTGACGGAACTTTTTATACCCTCCACCATAGGATGGGGGTATATTAACTTTGTCATTCCGTTTGTAACACAACGAAATATTGCTCTAAGACCCCATAAAGTATATATATTCTGGGTCGTGGTGAAATTCTGAGTCGATCTGAGCATGTCCGTCCGTCCGTCTGTTGAAATCACGCTAACTTCTGAACGAAACAAGCTATCGACTTGAAACTTGGCACAAGTAGTTGTTATTGATGTAGGTCATATGGTATTGCCAATGGGCCATATCGGTCCACTTTTACGTATAGCCCCCATATAAACGGACCCCCAAATTTGGCTTGCGATTGCTCTAAGAGAAGCAAATTTCATCCGATCCGGCTGAAATTTGGTACATGGTGTTAGTATATGGTCTCTAACAACCATGCAGAAATTGGTCCATATCGGTCCACTTTTACGTATAGCCCCCATATAAACGGACCCCCAAATTTGGCTTGCGATTGCTCTAAGAGAAGCAAATTTCATCCGATCCGGCTGAAATTTGGTACATGGTGTTAGTATATAGTCTCTAACAACCGCGCAAAAATTGGTCCATATCGGTCCATAATTACATATAGCCCCCATATAAACCGATCCCCCGATTTGGCTTGCGGAGCCTCTAAGAGAACCAAATTTCATCCGATCCGGCTGAAATTTGGTACATGGTGTTGGTATATGGTCTCAAACAACCATGCTAAAATTGGTCCACATCGGCCCATAATTATATATAGCCCCCATATAAACCGATCCCCAGATTTGACCTCCGGAGCCTCTTGGAGGAGCAAAAGTCATCCAATCCGATTGAAATTTGGTACGTGGTGTTAGTATATTGTCTCTAACAACCATGCCAAAATTGGTTCATATCGGTACATAATTATATATAGCCCCCATATAAATCGCCAGATTTGACCTCCGGAGCCTCTTGGAGGAGCAAAATTCATCCGATCCGGTCTAAATTTGGAACATGTTGTTAGAATGTGGTCTCTAACAATCACGCAAGAATTGGTCCCTATCGGTCCATAATTATATATAGCCCCCATATAAACCGTTCCCCAGATTTGATCTCCGAAACCTCTTGGAGGAGCAAAATTCATCCGATCTAGTTGAAATTTGCAACGTGGTGTTAGTATACGGCCGCTAATAACCATGCCAAAATTAATCCGTATCGGTCTATAGTTATATATAGCCGATCCCCAATCACACAAAAATTCGTCCATATCGGTTCGTAATCATGGTTGCAACTCGAGCCAAAAATAATCTACCAAAATTTTATTTTTATAGAAAACATTGTCAAAATGTTATTTCTATAGAAAATTTTGTCAAAATTTTATTTCTATAGAAATTTTTTCCAAATTCTTTTCTGTAGAAAATTTTGTTAAAATTTTATTTCTATAGAAAATTATGTCAAAATTTTATTTCTATAGAATTTTTTTCAAAATTTTATTTCTATAGAAAATTTTTTCCAAATTTTACTTCTATAGAAAATGTTGTCAAAATTGTATTTTGTCAAAATTTTATTTCTATAGAAACTTTAAACTTAATTATATACGTATTTAATCGGCCTTTTTTAGTTTAATATATACCACATATGGACTATGTGGTATATATTACGGTGTTAGGAAGTTTTAAGATACCTTGCCATCGGCAAGTGTTACCGCAACCCAAGTAATTCGATTGTGGATGACAGTCTTCAGTAGAAAATTCTACGCAATCCATGGTGGAGGGTACATAAGCTTCGGCCTGGCCGAACTTACGGCCGTATATACTTGTTGTATTTCTAAAATTAAGACTTTCTTCCAGCCTTCGAACTAAATTTCTATCATCCGAATTATGCAAGTGAAACTTTGAGTCGTAGGAAAATATAACACATTTCCTCTGCTCCTCAGGCCATTTAATGTATTTTTGTGCAAACTGATGGCACGTTAACCTATTTTTCTTGGAAGTAAATGGTTTTTGACATTCTTTTATAATCGCACTCCCACTTCTAAAGCGATCAGACGTAGTCGCTATAATTGATACATCCAGTTTAGTTTAATTCTTGACTCCTTTAGGTGATATTTGAGTGAATTGTTGCATAGTTCATTTGATTATACGATCTTTTTTTGGCTTTGTCTTAGGTTTTCTTCTAACTCAATGTACAGTTTTTTTGCATCTACTGTATATAACTCGAGACGCAGTTGATTTTCCCGAAATTCATTTGTGGTACCCCAACTTTAAAATCTTTGATATTTTGGTTTTTAATATGTTGATTATACTTAATCAATTAGGTGCCTATGGCGACCTAATTAGGCAATTAACTTTTTGTACGTTTAGGGTAGAGTAGGTTCAAGTGGCAGCCCGATTAAGCTTCAGGCACATTTAGACTATTCAGTCCATTGTGATATCACATTAACTAAAAGTACCTATTACATATTCTAGTTTAACCGCTTATCCTACTAGATTATTTTCTTTTGTTGAACCAACCAGATTGTTCCAAAACATTAGCAGACTGCTTAAGTTAACATTTTACAGGTCCGCAAGTAATATAATGCTGTATGCTCCTAAAATTCATTGATCACTACATACATACGTACGTTCTCTTTCGTTTTATTAAAAGATATTTAAGTGAAAGAATAATCAAAATAAAAAGTGAAAAATTCAATTGTATATACTGGTGTTGTGTGGTGAATTTAAACGTTGACAAGTGTCTATTTACTTCAAAATATTATTTGCAATTACGTTGCTTTTAACTTGAAGTAAATAAAACAATAACAAAATACACGCAGACTCCAAAGGCTCTGTGTTCGTATTACCAGTGCAAGCATACATCGATCGTCACTGCAGTCAAGGTTTCAATATACATTGTGCCTACTAGAGTGACCGCAACTTATATGGGGCAAAAAAATGTCGGAATCTTGTTCGCCTTAACCCCACAAAACGAATCCCCTTTCCAGATATAGGGATAGCCAATATTTGAACCCGAAAAAAAAAAAAAAAATATATATATATATATATATATATATATATATATATATATATATATATATATATATATATATATATATATATATATATATATATATATATATATATATATATATATATATATATATATATATATATATATAAAGGGTGATTTGTTAAGAGTTGACCGCGGCTGCGTCTTAGGTGGTCCATTCGGAAAGTCCAATTTTGGGCAACTTTTTCGAGCATTTCGGCCGGAATAGCCCGAATTTCTTCGGAAATGTTGTCTTCCAAAGCTGGAATAGTTGCTGGCTTATTTCTGTAGACTTTAGACTTGACGTAGCCCCACAAAAAATAGTCTAAAGGCGTCAAATCGCATGATCTTGGTGGCCAACTTACCGGTCCATTTCTTGAGATGAAGTGTTCTCCGAAGTTTTCCCTCAAAATGGCCATAGAATCGCGAGCTGTGTGGCATGTAGCGCCATCTTGTTGAAACCACATGTCAACCAAGTTCAGTTCTTCCATTTTTGGCAACAAAAAGTTTGTTAGCATCCAACGATAGCGATCGCCATTCACCGTAACGTTGCGTCCAACAGCATCTTTGAAAAAATACGGTCCAATGATTCCACCAGCGTACAAACCACACCAAACAGTGCATTTTTCGGGATGCATGGGCAGTTCTTGAACGGCTTCTGGTTGCTCTTCACTCCAAATGCGGCAATTTTGCTTATTTACGTAGCCATTCAACCAGAAATGAGCCTCATCGCTGAACAAAATTTGTCGATAAAAAAGCGGATTTTCTGCCAACTTTTCTAGGGCCCATTCACTGAAAAGTCGACGTTGTGGCTCGTTAGTAAGTCTATTCATGATGAAATGTCAAAGCATACTGAGCATCTTTCTCTTTGACACCATGTCTGAAATCCCACGTGATCTGTCAAATACTAATGCATGAAAATCCTAACCTCAAAAGAATCACCCTTTATATATATATATATATATATATATATATATATATATATATATATATATATATATATATATATATATATATATATATATATATATATATATATATATATATATATATATATATATATATATATATATATATATATATATATATATATATATATATATATATATATATATATATATATATATATATATATATATATATATATATATATATATATATATATATATATATATATATATATATATATATTCCTGAGATTCCTAGGAGGAACATAGGGCCGAAACAAATGCATTCCATTTTGTTCTGCCATTGGTTAAGTTTTTTACTTCTCGCCATGTGTATCCCGCATCGTGTATTTCGGCATCTACTAGTCTTCTCCACGTGTTCGCTGCTCTACCTCTTCTTCGGCTTCCCTGTGGATTCCTGTCAAGTGCTATTCTGGTTATGTCATCGTGCGGCTTCCTTAAGGTATGCCCGATCCACATCCATTTTCTTCTTCGAATTTCCAATAATGCAGATTGCTGCTTGGTGGTACGCCATAGTTCTTCGTTTGTAATAGTATTTGGCCAAAATATTCGTATTATTTTCCTTAGGCAGCGATTAATAAATACTTGAATAGCCTGTAGATCTTTGATTGCGGAATTCCATGTCTCACAGCCTTACAGTATTACTGATTTTATGCTTGCGTTGAAGATTTTAATTTTCGTGGTCCTCGATATGTATGTTGAACGCCATACTTTCTCTAGGGACGCGAAAGCGGCTCGGCCCTTATTGAGGCGATTTTTTATATCTTCAGATGTACCACCTTCGGATGTTATAATGCTTCCCAGGTAGCAGAATGTGTTTACATTTTCAATTGGCTTCCGATCTACTGCAATTGTATCATTGTTGCTCGCATTGATTCGCATGACTTTTGTTTTTTTGGATATTTATGGACATTCCAGCAGTCGCCGCATACTTATTAAGATCGTTCAGCATACCTTGGATTTCTGTGCCATTGTGCTCAATAAGGCATATATCGTCGGCGTAAGTATATATAGCTACCATAATTATATATAGCCCCCATATAAACCGTTCCCCAGAGCCTCTCCGGAGCCTCTTGGAGGAGCAAAAATTCATCCGATCTAGTTGAAATTTGCAACGTGGTGTTAGTATAAGGCCGCTAATAACCATGCCAAAATTAATCCGTATCGGTATATAGTTATATATAGCCGATCCCCAATCACACAAAAATTCGTCCATATCGGTTCATAATCATGGTTGCCACTCGAGCCAAAAATAATCTACCAAAATGTTATTTTTATAGAAAACATTGTCAAAATGTTATTTCTATAGAAAATTTTTTCAAAATTTTATTTCTATAGAAAATTTTGTCAAAATTTTATTTCTATAGAAATTTTTTCCAAATTCTTTTCTGTAGAAAATTTTGTCAAAATTTTATTTCTATAGAAAATTTTGTCAAAATTTTATTTCAATAGAAAATTTTGTCAAAATTTTATTTCTATAGAAAATTTTGTCAAAATTTTACTTCTATAGAATTTTTTTTCCAAATTCTTTTCTGTAGAAAATTTTGTCAAAATTTTATTTCTATAGAAATTTTTTTCCAAATTTTATTTCTATAGAAAATTTTTTCCAAATTTTACTTCTATAGAAAATGTTGTCAAAATTTTATTTTTCAAAATTTTATTTCTATTGAAACTTTAAACTTAATTATATACGTATTTAATCGGCCTTTTTTAGTTTAATATATACCACGTATGGACTATGTGGTATATATTACGGTGTTAGGAAGTTTTAAGATACCTTGCCATCGGCAAGTGTTACCGCAACCCAAGTAATTCGATTGTGGATGACAGTCTTCAGTAGAAAATTCTACGCATTCCATGGTGGAGGGTACATAAGCTTCGGCCTGGCCGAACTTACTGCCGTATATACTTGTTTTTATTAGTTCATGTATTAATTTTTTCAAATTTCATTGTCTTAACTAAATGCTCGTAGAGCCGTTGACCCGGAAGGTCTGCAGTGTCTCGATTTTTGGACAGGATGACCTAAGACACTTATGGTTGACATTGACCTGACTACCCAGCCGAACATCGTTCGCTGCGCCAATGCGATCCCAGGACTCGAAAATATCTGTGGTTTTACAATCCTTGCGTATACGTCGGGCCATAGGACCAACCCCAGAAGGACGGTAAAACATTGGGTCGGCCAGCTCTCGAAATGTTCCCGTATCGAATCTGATGCCGACACGGGTTAGATACGTTACCAGGGCAGAGAAAACGAATTTATTTTTTGCATTGTGTAGGGAGACAGCAATAAGTAGACAAAATGTGTCCTGCGACGCCATCGCTGAAACAAGCCGTAGGCTGAGGGCTAGGCTTCTACAAATAATACTGTAACCCGCACACGGGTCGAGGACAGTTTGGACAGGAATTCGACGATCGGACAAGACAAGCAAGAGGTCAGTAGTGGGACCAAGCGTGACGGTCTATTGTAGAACCAACATCGGACCAGGTATGGAAGCTGTATTCGTGATACAGTACGCGTAACCGACGAACTTGACTTGGACTTTCTCTTAGACAATATGGACGATGGAGCGGAAGGACGTTATTGACGTTGAGTTGCAGCAGCGTATGGTGACTATCTCCACATTCTCGGACCTTTCCCGACTATTGCAGGTCGATCGCATGTGAGATTTGCCCAGACAGTTTGAACATACCCGATGCAACACTACGGTGCGCAATCGTTGCTCTAAACGCATGTCCAAAAATGTGCGACACGACCGGAGATTGTGCTTTCGCTTATACAACACACAGACATTCGAGTGCACCCTTTTATTCACACCTGAATTCTTTTGGGCAGTCCCCGTAGGGGTTGGTTGCGGATACGTCAGCAGCAGCCGTATCAGGCCCCGACAGAGGGACAACTGTTTGCGTCGGTACTACCTCTTGTGAAGAGGCGACGACTGGGGTCAGGCACCTGCACGATGGCCGGTAACGGCTCGCGAAGAACCGGTGCAACATAAACTTCAATACTCTCTCTCCTCATCGGACATCGGGACGTCATCCTCATAATCAGGGAGAGTCTTAACAATTTCCCTCATACTTTCCATTGTACTGCGAAAAGAAAGATGACGCTTACTATACGAACTGTCGAAAACTACTCGGTCGGTATGACCAATTTTACCACCGGTCGTCTTACAACACCGTTTGCCGTTCTCACGTCAGCAACTCTAACGCGACTTTCAGAACCCGGGTAAAAGTCATCGACGCCTAGCTTCCATGTAGGAGGCAATTGTTCATCACTACCCAGCAAAAAAATTTGGAAGTTCTTCCAAAGGCACAACTTTAAAATCACTTCCAGAAGATGCACTTCCAATGATGTTCTTTATTTTAACTACCCAGGAAGTTCTTTTAATTAAATTTATTTAACTTGATTTGTTCATACTTTTAATGGGTAATTTTAACTTTTTTTGTTTCAAAAAGGTTAAAAACAGAGTAAGAATTCATAAAATGGTACAAATCATTTAAATTTTGTCGAAAAAAATGCAGAATCCAATCTAAAAAAATTGTGATTTTTTGAAAATATTTGAGGTCAAACGGTTCCGACAAGCGATAAAATCCATTAAAAATGATAAAAAATTATAAAAAATATTTATTTGCCAAAATATCACAGAATTTTTTAATTTACATCCAAAACATTGAATTCGGATTACACCTAAAGAAGTGATGCAAATTCAGTGCAACGGCTGTTGAAATGGAGGACTTCCGTCCTATGACAAGCCCATGTTCAATTCATCGCTTCTGCGTCAATTTTGTACCACTTCCGGATCCAAAAAGAACATTTTCATTGCTTTTTTGGCGTTGCTTTTTTTGCTGGGGAATTACTACCAAGTCCCCTGCGGCAGGGATAAACTGCCATAAAAGCTGCTGAACTGGTACGCGGAACACACCTTATCACGTCCTTCCTTAAGAACACATCTCAATTCCTTCTGCATTTCGCGTGAAGCGCCTACAAAATTTGTACCATTATCCGAAAGAATGGTCTTGGGACAACCACGCCGAGATATAAATCTGTGAAAGGCTGCCAGAAACGTTGTCGTAGACAAGTTTAATGTGACTTCCAAGTGTATGGCCTTCGTCGAAAAACATACAAAAACGCAAACATAACTCCCGCAAAATCAACGCCAGTCGTCCCATAATCTAGTAAGCACAGTTCGACCTAATCAAACATGTCAAACGAGGAATCACCCCTCAATCCGAATAAGACGTAGTACCAACTAGTTCCCTCCGTGAATGGATATGTCGTGAACATATGTCACCAGTATCCTAGCGAACCTTCTATTATGCGGCACAATAATGGAATGCCGTTCACTCTACGAAAGGGTAGGACACCTTTCCAAACGACCATTCAACCTCATAGTCCCCTCCTCATCCAGGAATGGATTCAATGACAACAGCGAACTTTTGGAACCAAACGGTTTCTTCTCCATCAAACAATAGTGCTCATCTGGATAATGGGCCCTTTGAGAAAGAACAGCTAGACGTAATCTCACTGCCTTTAATTCGGTTGCCCTCAACGTCGTGTCGTGATACACATTTCGACTAGCATGTGAATAATGGGTTCTATGATGAAACCTAAGTACATATGCGATGACTCGTAGAGCCCTATCTAACGAAGAAAACCTCTCCAAAATATCCTCATAGTCCGTAAAAAACGATGCGTGAGTCTTGACCGCCCGTAACTCAACCTCAGTTTTAAGCGGGGTCAAATCACTAATATCCCACCGAGAACTATCTGAGGAGAGCCACTCTGATCCATGCCACAAAAGCGCAGAAACCGTAACTCTGCAGGCGACACCCCGCGACTTCCCACGTCGGCCGGATTGTCCTCAGAGCGAACATGGTACCAATTCTGACCCTCAGTATTTTCCTGATTCCTACATACGCGATTCGCCACGAAAGTAGACCACGTAGATGGCGTCTTTCGAAGCCATGAGCGGACGATCGTAGAATTCGTACAACAATAAACACGGCGAAACTTAATATCTAGCACCCTGGCTATAGACTTGTAAAGTTCCGAGGCCAAAACTGCTCCCCAAAGCTCCAAAGGTGGCAAAGATATAGATTTGATGGGGACTACCTTAGTCTTACAAGATAGAAAATGGGCGAAGATACGTCCCTGCGGCGTAACCACACGAACATATACTACCCCCGCGTATGCTTTTTCCGAGGCGTCGGAACAAACATGTAATTCTACTTCACAGTAGATGTGTGCACGTGAGTAATATTTTGCTCACGCACACTCACGACGGAGAAATCTTATTCACGCACACTCACGCACGATATTTTTAGGTAGGACTCACGCTCACGCACGTTCACGAAAAGAAAATTTGTACTCACGCACGAAAATCTTTTAAATGTCGTGACTCACGAAAAATATCGTGACTCGCGAAAAATGTCGTGACTCACGACAAACCTCGTGACTCACGAATAATTTTATGAGTAATTTACCTATAGAACCTGACTAAAAACATGAGTATGATTAAAAACGAGAGCGTTATAAAACTCTTAACACCTAGGATGTCACTAAAATTATAAATGAACTCAACTCGTAAGCACTTTATGTTCGTAAGCGGGATTATTTTCGTGAGCATGTTTTTCCGAAATTTGGTATTCACGCACACTCACTATGATAGCATTTTCGTGACTCACTCTCACGCACGACATTTGATTGGTTAATCACGCACACTCACGCCGTTGCCGTTTTCGTGAGTCACGACAATTTCGTGTCACGTGCACACCTCTACTTCACAGTCTGTGGAATAATTGACCCATCGAGGAATACGAACGTTATTCACATCATGATAGTTCTCGACAAACTTTCCCCATTGTCGCTCAGTTCGTGACGGAAGTGACTCGTCCCATCCTATCTTATCCAACCAAACTTGTTGCATAATAATCTTCGCCACAATAATAACTGGCGCAGCCAGCCAACAGGGTCAAATAGTCTAGCTTTAGCCGATAAAACCTCTTCGTAAACCGAGATCTCCGCTCAATCGGCTTCATATCAAAATAAAAGAAATCTAACTGCGCATTCCACCTAATGCCCAACGGTTTCCAACCACTATCTTCAACAAAAGCCAGTAATTTGGTGTTAACCAAATGGTCAGCCGAAAGCGATTCTATAATGGCTACCTCATTAGAAGTCCACTTCCTCAGTTCGAACTTTGCCAATGATAATACCCTAATCAATTGGTCCCTAGATTCAACAGCGGGTAACCTGTCAAAAAACATCATCCACGTACATGCACCTTCGTAGAATATGTGCCGCGTGGGAATAATCATTTTCGGAGTCATCGGCCAATTGCAATAACGTTCGTATGGCTAAATAGGGAGCACAATTCACTCCAAATGTCACGGTCTGCAGCTCATACATACATCTTTTTGAGGGGAGTCCCTAAAGACAATTCGCTGCAGAGGAGTGTGGGTCTAATTTACCCTAATTTGTGTGATATCGCAATTAAAAACATATTTGAAAAATCTCCACCTCAAAATCAAATAAACCAATTCCAATTGTAATGTGGGTCCCACATAAAGAATGTCGTTCAGACTTTTGCCATTTGAGGTCTTATGCGAAGCATTAAAGACAACTCGAAGTTTGGACGTCAATTTGTCCGGATTGATAACTGGGTGGTGAGGCAAATAACACACTGTTTGGTTAGAAGGAGAAGTCGACGACACTGGTCTGATACAACAGTCCATATATTCTTTAATCACCCCATCATAATCTAATTTTGTTTCAGGCTTTCGTAAAAGCGAAGCCTCACCACGAATAAACTGTTTGAAACAACTTACCCGCGACTGTCCAAGCAAGACCTGTCCCTTTAATTCGGGTTTTATCGGAAGAGTCACTACATATCTTCCATTGGAATCCCTACATGTGGTATTCTTGTACTTTTCTTCACAAAAATTGTCTGCAAACAAATTGCCCGTCTTGGTAAGTCCTTTAATTCCCAAAACCGAAGAGTCTTGTCAAGACCATCTTCCTCTATATTCAACAGTCGTTGAACCGTCACATTAGAAGTGAGAATTGAACAAGTAATGAGCCAGCCGAAAACTGTCTGTTGAGCAATCAACGAACCTAAAATACCGGGACGAACCCCCTGTAATATAATTCTGGGATACACGTCAGCCCCCAACAATAAATCAACCGGACTATCGAACAGATTAGGATCAGCCAAACGTAAATTGGGCAAACGCGACATATAATTTCGACTCACTTGAAAGGACGGAAAATTCCCATAAATCTTAGACAGGACCAACGCCTCTACCACGAACGACTTATCTATTGGTGACCCTATACTTACAGGGCAAATACCGCGAGAAGTTATAGAAACCGATTGATTCACGCCCGATATTGAAGACTTCGTACTCGTTGTCGAAATCTTAAGCAAGTTCTGCATACTTTCGGTAATAAAGGAAGTTTCTAATGCTGGGTCAATAAGAGCCCAAGATGGGTACGTCATACCCTGATGAACGATGTTCACCATGCCGTCCCTAATAGGACCGACCTGTTCTGGGAAACATGAAATACTTGCCTGGTCGAATTACCAGATACAATTCCAGAAAAAGTGGAAGGCTGCGGTCAATCAAACCGCTAGAATCCGTAGGACGAGCGGCCGAAACTGTCGAAGACGTATTCGCCACATTCGTAGAATGGGAAGAATCACGATGAAGCAAAGTATGATGCCTTCCTTGACACTTCTCACAACTGCGGGATGTAGCACAGTTATTAACGTCATGTCTATGCGATAGACAATTGAAACTACAGCGGTGCCGTTTCACAGCAGTTAATCGATCATTTATAGAAAGATTCCTAAATTTCGGACAAACACGAAGATGATGGCTTTGACACAAGCAGATGACACAAGCGCTCAATATCACTCAAACGGGAATTCCTGACATAAACTACAGTAAACAGTTGGCCAAGACTGAAGGTTAGGTTAAAGTGGCAGCCCGAATAAGATTCAGGCTCACTTAGGCTATTCAGTCCATTGTGATACCACATTAACTAAAAGTATCTATTACACATGGGCACTTCTAGTTTTAACCGCTGAACCTTCTCGATTATTTTCTTCTGTTGAACCAACCAGATTTTTCCAAAAACATTAGCAGACTGCTTAAGTTAACGTTTTCCAGGTCCGCCAGTAATCTGAAGCTATATGCCCCTAAAATTTGCTTTCGCCTAACACAAAATACAGGACACTCACACGAGAGGTGTTTTATTGATTCCTTTTCCTCCGCATCATGACAGCTCATACAATAGTCATTATACTTCGCGCCAATAGTTTTTGCAAAATCGCCTATCAATCAGCCAAGACTTAAAGTCTCCATCGAAAACCTCAATATCGCATGGTTGTAGGTTAGGTTAGGTTAAAGTGGCAGTCCGATTTAGTTTCAGGCTCACTTAGACTATTCTAGACTATATGCCCCTAAAATTTGCTTACGCCTTACACAAAATGCAGGACACTCACACAAGAGGTGTTTAATTGATTCCTTTTCCTCCGCATCATGACAGGTCATACAATAGTCATTATACTTCGCACCAATAGTTTTTTCGCCTATCAGGCAGCGACCCGTTATAGCAGATACCAGAAGTTATCTGACGTCTTGAGAACACTAGCATATCTAGTGTGCGGTTCAAGTTTAAATGGAGCCATATTTGCTTGGTGTCGTTACAACCCTTGCAATTCTCCCATCGAACATTTGCCATAATGACGGCCTTCTCACGCAGTAAGAGCTTGCAGGTTGCCAGAGACATACCAACAGATTGTAGTTCCCCTGGAATATGTAAGGTAGTTCCTAGCCTTGCTAACTCATCTGCTTGACAGTTCCCCGTCATTTTCCTATGGCCAGGCACCCATATTAAGTTAATATTGTACTGCTCAGCCATCTCGTTGAGAGATTTGCGGCAGTCGATGGCAGTTTTAGAGTAAAGGAACACAGAGTCCAAGGATTTTATTGCAGGTTGACTGTCTGAGTATATATTAATGCCAACAATTTTTGGAACATTACTTCTCAGCCAATTCGCAACCTCTTTTATTGCTAATATTTCAGCCTGAAAAACACTACACTGATTAGGTAATCTTTTCGAAGTTCCAGATCTTTAGAATATACTTCGCAACCCACTTGTCCAACCAATTTGGAGCCATCAGTGTAGAAATCTATATATATTTTATTCCCCGGGGTCTGTGTATACTACGCCTCACTGTTGGGAATTAGAGTTTAAAACTTTTTGTCGAAAAGTGGTTTCGCCACTACGTTAGGCACATGTGGCATTATTTTGAGGACCGAACTGTGGCCGTACATTTTTTCCGACCACAGCGATAGCTCGCGCAACCGCACAATCGTTGTTGCAGCTGACTGTTTGGCCAAAATGTCTAAAGGCAATAGATGCAGCATGACATTAAGGGAATCTCTTCCTGTCTTACTGAATGCGCCTGAGATACACAAGCACGCCATACGCTGAACTTTATCTAAACCTGTCGGTTGCTGAAGTGCCGGCCACCAGACTACAACACCATATAGCATTATAGGTCTAACCACTGCCGTGTATAGCCAATGCACAATTTTCGGTTTTAGTCCCCACTTGTTTCCTATTGCCTGTTTTCACGAGTACAAAGCTACCGTGGCTTCCCTCGCCCTTTCTTCAATATTAAGCTTAAAGTTCAGCTTCCTGTCCAGAATAACGCCAAGGTATTTTGCACACTCACCAAAGGGAATTTCAATACCCACTAAGCATATGGGCTTAGCCGTGGGAGTTTTGCGATCTTCTCTTCCGCCCATTTCTCAGTCACCCGAAGGGCTCTTTGTATAACATCTCTGATTGTGGATGGGAATTTTCCCCTGACTGCTAGGACCACATCGTCTGCTTACACACAAAAAAATTTTTTCTGATTCAATCACCAAATTAATTGGTCCAATTAATTTTTTATCAGTAGACTTGTCCTTCGAGTATGCATGCTGTCGTTTCGAAAGCAAACTTGAATCGACGCTAGTTCTAAAATAAATGTCTATCATCCTCTCGGAAATCCTTCGCACTCGAGTGAGAGGCTTTTCCTGCTTTAGTTATGAAAACGACTTCTGTTTCCCTCCACTTTTCTGGAATATATGCTAAGTTTATACATCCTCTATATATCACCGTCTGGCAGTCACTCGCATGGTGGTAACGCCAAACTATGGACCCTGGTCAACACCTGACAAAAATGAATTCCTCGAAATATTACCATTCTCAGAACGAGCAGATATATCCGCCACATGGGCCTGAGGAATAGGAGTTGAAGCCCTGGGAACGGCCTTCAGACAGTCTATCTTCCTTTCGATAGAGGAAACGTGGCATATCGAAAATAACTGAAAATCAAAACAAAACTCGTAAAGTATGTGAAAAAGCACTTATCTACAGCGAAAACTTGCCGAAAAAATCAATAAATTTGCACGAAATGCAAAAAAGAAATTTTTCTTCCAGTGTATCAAATTATCACACGGTACCGAAATTATCACAAAATTTCTTGAAGTGTAAACAATTATTCGCAAAACAGCCACTTCAAAAATTAAAATCACAAATTCCAAACACTTTGCAAAATACTGGACTATTTTTCTCTCAGTGTAGAAACAATTAACTTTCGCACAGCGTACCGAATTCACAATATATTTCCTCCCGTGTACAAAAAATGGGCAAATTATTCAAGTCGAATTCCAAAAATATCAAAATTCTACCAAAGCCTTCGAACTATTTCTCTCAGTGTATGAATGAATTACGCTCAGTGCGCCGAAGAATACCGACTGCCGATAATCTATACCAAAACTTCACACAACAAAAACCATAAGATCAAAAAAAAAAAAAAAGTTCACATTTTTTAATGAGCACTTACAGTTTTAGAATCTCTCAATGATTGTAATAAGAGCTATGAAAAAAGAGTTTGAAAAACTTTTGCCAAAAAGTTGCTCAAAGCGGTTGAAGTCAGGATTTTGGCAATTTTCGAAAATTTTAAAGGTATACGTACAAACAAAATTTTAAATAATTTATTAATAAATATAAGAAATATCTAAAAGCGCAATCTTTGAGCTAAATGCTCAAGCAAAAATAATAAAACGTGAAATTTATTGAGCCGTTTGCTTGCTGTAGCCTCTGGAAATCAAAAAATGCAGAAAATTTCCGCAATTTTTTTTTTTCAATGCATTATATGTTTTCGAAAAAAAAAATTTATATACGTTTGCATATTTTTTATATATTCTTGGAACAATAAGGTATAAAAAATTTAGATTAAGATTTTGGATGTGTCATTAGTCGCTAAAAAATTAATTTATTTATGAAAGTCTCACTTAACCCATATTTGTTATTGTGAAATAGCAGTCTATGAGCTAAAAGTCAAAGCAATAATAAGCTAGAGTAAAATTTTTAAAAAGTGCAAATTAATTGCTGCATCCAGAACTCATAAATTCGTGAAAATTTTCTGAATATATCCGTTATAAAAACATGGTTAAAACCAGGGTAACTTCAAAAAGAGTGTATTTAGTAGGAAATGTACTTACAAATATGGACAGTGATAATTGTCCCACAAAGCGTACGGTGTTGGCGAATTTTTATACCCTTCACCACTACTGTGGTACAGGGTATAATAAGTTTGTGCATTTGTATGTAACGCCAAGAAGGAAAAGTCTGAGACCCATCGTTTAGTATACCGATCGTCTTAGAATTAAATTCTGAGTCGATTTAGCGATGTCCGTCTGTCTGTCAGTCTGTCTGTCTGTCTGTCTGTCTGTCTGTCTGTCTGTCCGTCTGTCTGTTGATGTATTTTTGTGTGCAAAGTACAGCTCGCAGTTTTAGTCCGATTGTCCTAAAATTTGGTATGGGGTCCTGTTTCGGCTCAAAGACGATCCCTATTGATTTTGGAAAAAATCGGTTCAGATTTAGATATAGCTGCCATATATATTTTTCACCGATCTGGTCATAATTGGCGTGTATATCAACCGATCTTCCTCAAATTCCGTACATCCGAATATTTTATGAGTCTCGAAAAACTTGCAAAATATCAGCCAAATCGGTTCAGATTTAGATATAGCTCCCATATATAGCTTTCGCCCGATTTACACTCATTTGCCCACAGAGGCCAATTTTTTGCCCCGATTTAGTTGAAATTTTGCACAGGGTGTAGAATTAGCATTGTAGCTATGCGTGTCAAATTTGGTTGAAATCGGTTCAAATTTAGATATAGCTCCCATATATAGCTTTCGCCCGATTTACACTCAAATGACCACAGAGGCCAATTTTTTGCTCCGATTTAGTTGAAATTTTGCACAGGGAGTATAATTAGCATTGTGGCTATGCTTGCCAAATTTGGTTGAAATCGGTTAAGATTTAGATATAGCTCCCATATATAGCTTTCGCCCGATTTACACTCATATGACCGTAGAGGCCAATTTTTAACTCCGATTTAGTTGAAATTTTACACAGGGAGTAGAATTAGCATTGTAGCTATGCGTGCCAAATTTAGTTCAAATCGGTTCAGATTTAGATATAGCTCCCATATATATGTTTTTCTGATTTCGACAAAAAAGGTCAAAATATCAACATTTTCCTTGTAAAATCGCCACTGCTTAGTCGAAAAGTTGTAAAAATGACTCTAATTTTCCTAAACTTCTAATGCATATATATCGAGCGATAAATCATAAATAAACTTTTGCGAAGTTTTCTTAAAATTGCTCCAGATTTAAATGTTTCCCATATTTTTTTACTAACATTGTGTTTCACCCTAGTGCATTAGCCGACTTAAATTTTAAGTCTATAGATTTTGTAGAAGTCTATCAAATTCTGTCCAGATCGAGTGATATTTAAATGTATGTATTTGGGACAAACCTTTATATATAGCACCCCACACATTTGACGGATGTGATATGGTATCGAAAATTTAGATCTACAAAGTGGTGCAGGGTATAATATAGTCGGCCCCGCCTGACTTTAGACTTTCCTTACTTGTTTTTTACTAACATTGTGTTCCACCCTAGCGCATTAGCCGACTTAAATTTTGAGTCTATAGATATTGTAGAAGTCTATCAAATTCTGTCCAGATCGAGTGATATTTAAATGTATGTATTTGGGACAAACCTTTATATATAGCACCCAACACATTTGACGGATGTGATATGGTATCGAAAATTTAGATCTACAAAGTGGTGCAGGGTATAATATAGTCGGCCCCGCCCGACTTTAGACTTTCCTTACTTGTTTTTTTACTAAAATTGTGTTCCACGCTAGTGCATTAGCCAACTTAAATTTTGAGTCTATAGATTTTGTAAAAGTCTATCAAATTCTGTCCAAATCGAGTGATATTTAAATTATGTATTTATGACAAATCTTTATATATAGCCCCCAACACATTTTACGGATGCGGTATGGTATCGAAAATTTAGATCTACAAAGTGGTGCAGGGTATAATATAGTCGGCCCCGCCCGACTTTAGACCTTCCTTACTTATTTATACTTGCGTATGGAAGAAAAGAAAAGTGTTCGATCTTCAGTTGATCTTTAGTCTTGACAGGTTAGTTACATCTTCGTTCAAATAAGATATGATTAATTATAATAATTGAATTAAACATAAAAAGTTCATACGTTTTTTTACAAATTTACAGAAGTGCTGCTGATATAGCGTTAAAAAAATTAAGCAACCATTTTTGGTACTTAGGTGAAGAATTAGTTGGTTTAGCTTTTTATGATGTATTATTAAGCTACGAAACCCGAAACAATATGGTGCACGCCATCAGAAACAATCCTGGCAATACCACTAGGGCCAAAAAAGCACCTGCTTCTATTATCAACAACATATCAGATCTAAAGTTGGAGCATTTTGTAACAAAGAACACACTCTTTTTTTTGAGAAGCTGCAGCTATCAGTTGAATTTATGGACGATGCAGTAGACAATTGGGAAAACAACAAATCTTATATAAATGGGCTTTTAATTGTTAAAAATTTACAAATAGTGAACGACGTTGCAGAGAGAGGAGAAGCCCTAATAACATCATACAACTCAAGTGCAACGAAGGATGAAGAGCAAAAACAATATTTGCTTCAAGTCGTAGCTGAACATAGAAAAAATCTGCCACATATAACTAAAAGTAAAATATTTAAGTGAGACTTTCATAAAGAAATTCATTTTTTAGCGACTAATGACACATCCAAAAATTCTTAATCTAAATTTTTTTTATACCAAGAATATACAAAAAATATGCAAACGTATATAATTTTTTTTTTCGAAAAAATATAAAGCATTGAAAAAAAAATTGCGGAAATTTTCTGCATTTTTTTATTTCCAGAGGCTACAGCAAGCAAACGGCTCAATAAATTTCACGTTTTGAATTTTTTGTTATTTGCTTGAGCATTTAGCTCAAAGATTGCACTTTTAGATATTTCTTATATTTACTAATAAATTATTTAAAATTTTGTTGGTACGTATACCTTTAACATTTTCGAAAATTGCCAAAATCCTGACTTCAACCGCGTTGAGCAATTTTTTGGCAAAAGTTTTTCAAAATCTTTTTTCACAGTTTTTATTACAATCATTGAGAGATTCTAAAACTGTAAGTGCTCATTAAAAAATTTGTGTTTTGAAAAATCTCATACATTTCCTGGACAGGTCTAATATATATATATATATATATATATATATATATATATATATATATATATATATATATATATATATATATATATATATATATATATATATATATATATATATATATATATATATATATATATATATATATATATATATATATATATATATATATATATATATATATATATATATATATATATATATATATATATATATATATATATATTTTTTTTTTTTTTTTTTTTTTTTTTGGTTTTTTTGAACTTCCGTTCTAGTAAACTTAGGATCACAAGTATTTCCTGAAACTTCCGTAACTCTGCCAAATACAAGATTGGATGCCGTTTCCGTCAATCCTAATGTGTTGTCGAGAGAAGCTTTGGAGCTCGAAAATGAGATAAGAATTATAAGAATGAAGCAAGAAATGTTGACTCTTCGCAACCATATAGGTATTCTAGAAAGAGATGCTGGAAACTCCCCACGACGTATTAATTACGAAGAACTTTCAAAGATGGTCCTCAAATATTCTGGTAATGATGACCGTGATATTAGTAAATGGATTAATATATTCGAAACATATACTGAAAACATGAGGGAGCAAGACAAATATTTGTGCATGAGATTTTTGTTGGTTGGTACAGCCCGAGAATTTATGGAAAACTCTAAACTCGTGGACTATCCAGAATTAAAACAAATCTCTCTTAGGTATATTTAAGAGAACAATTACGCGAGAAGAAATTTATCGCAGGTTACGATTGCGTAAATTAAAACCAACCGAATCTTGTGTCGTTTATATTGTCGCAATGCAAACTATAGCTGCGGATGCCGAAATCGACGAGCAAGAACTTATTGATTTATTTATTGACGGAATGGAAGACAAATCTAATAATATAGCAATTCTATATGGCTCAAACTCATTACAAGAATTATTGTGCAGAATCGAAGGATACGAGAAGCGTCGCTCAAATAAATCCTTTGATCCTGTATTTGCTAGCAACGAAAAAATCATACGTTGCTTCAATTGTTCTCAATTCGGTCACACGAAGAATGCCTGTCAGAAGCCCATACGACCTCCCGGATCCTGCTTTTATTGTTATCAAATGGGTCATTTTTTTAAAGATTGCCCCAAAAGAAGACACATTACTGCTCCAATATTCTCAAATAATGATATTGTAGATACAACACAAATGGTAAGTGTGGCTTTTAGACAACCTTGTGGAACCAAGTATACTAACGACATAAATATTTCATGTTTAATCGACTCTGGTAGTCCAATTAGCTTGATTAAGGAGTCGGTATTGCCGGCTGGCGTGATTCAGTCGAGGGACTTAAAACCGACCACATATGCTGGAGTCGGTAATTACAATTTGAAAATATTCGGAACTATTACTAGTTTAATAAAATTTAAGAACTTGTTCGAACACTTAGAAATACTGGTTGTTCCCAATAATTGTATTAATGTTCCACTCATTCTTTGTCGTAATTTCATGAATAAATTTAACGTAAAATTGTTACTATTACAAAATAAAGAAGATGATGTTCGTATAATTGACTCCACAAGAAATCAAAATTATAATAATAATTCTACGTCTACGGTGTCATTGGTTCAGGCGGTAAATAAGGGCATTGAGAACACTAAATTGCCAGAAAATAAAAACATTACCGATCTTGATCTAAATCCATTACTTAGTCCAAATCAGAAACGTGCTTTAAGCAATGTCATTCGGAATTGTTACTTTAGTCCAATCGGAGTTACTAGGAAAACATCAGACTACAAAATACAAATTAAGTTATCTGACGACACCCCAATACATTGTTCTCCTCGCAGATTGTCGTTTCGAGATAGTGAAGAAGCACGAAAAATTGTTGGAGATCTGTTGAAAAGGAATATAATTCGCCCCAGTAATTCCCCATATACGTCTGCAATTGTATTGACAAAGAAAAAGTCGGGAGAGACACGAATGTGTGTTGATTATCGGGCATTAAATAAAAAGACATATAGAGATAACTTTCCTTTGCCACTTATCGAGGACTGTATTGAAAATATTTCCGGCAAAAAATGGTTTACCCTGTTAGATTTAAAGGATGGGTTGTTTCATTTAAATATGGACAAGGATTCAATCGCTTACACTTCGTTCGTAACACCGTTTGGTCAATATGAATATTTGAAAATGCCATTTGGGTTGAAAAATGCGCCGGCAAATTTTCAACGATTTATTAATGGTATATTTCGCGATTTGATAAAACAACGTAAGCTAATTATTTATATGGATGACATATTGATTGCATCAACCGACTTCGAAACTCATTTGAACATATTATCCATTGTACTTTTACGCGCTTTCGAATATGGGTTAAGTCTAAAATTAAGTAAGTGCAGATTTGGATATCAAAGTCTAGAATATTTAGAGTATGTAATTAGGCCGGAAGGCATACGACCATCAGATGACCATTTGCTGGCTGTAAAGAGAATACCGATGCCTACGAATTATAAAGAGTTACAGACATGTCTTGGTTTGTTCTCCTATTTTAGGAAGTTCGTACAATCATTCTCACACATTGCCAGACCGTTGTTAAATTTGCTTCGGAAAGAGAAGAGGTTATTTTTTCCAAGGAATGTGTAATGGCGTTCAATTAACTAAAAGCTCGCTTACTTCAAGCCCCAGTGTTAGCCATATATAGTCCTAAAAGAGAGACTGAGTTGCATTGTGATGCAAGCTCTCATGGATTCGGTGCGATATTGATGCAACGTCAAGATGAAGGCAAATTTCATCCCGTAGCGTTTTTCTCAAAGGCGACAACCGCCGCGGAATCGAGATATCATAGTTTTGAGTTAGAGACACTTGCGATTATTTATGCATTGCGACGCTTCCGTGTATATTTGGAAGGATTACATTTTTCTATTGTGACAGATTGTAATTCTCTAACTATGACTCTCAATAAAAGACAGGTTAACCCACGGATATCACGTTGGGCATTGGAACTAGAGAATTACGATTACTCAATTGAACACCGAAAGGGTTCTTCGATGGGACATGTAGATATGCTTAGCACATGTATTAAGGATGAAAAAACCCCTGAAACATACTGTAGTATGATTTGTTCAATAGATTCTAATCAACTGGATGTCCAGATTCAATTGACCCAAGCCAGAGATCCTATTATAAAAAATATAGGTGAACGCCTGCAAAGAGAGGATGTTAGTGGATTTGACTTGGTAGATGGCCTTGTATTTAAGAAGGTAGGTACCAGTCTTTGTTTGTACGTTCCGAAGGAATGGAAGAGAATGTCATGCGGATGATACATGAGAAGATTGGACATCTTGGAACAGAGAAATGTTACCATAAGATTCGTGAGAACTATTGGTTCCCTGATATGCGAAAAAAAATTGACGGTTACATAAAGAATTGCATAAAATGTATTATTTATGCAGCACCTGCTAGAATAAATCAACAAAATATCTTCAGCATTCCAAAAGTGGCGGAACCATTTGATACAATACATATTGATCATTTCGGGCCATTTCCATCGTTGAAATCAAAACGTAAACATATTTTAGTAGTAGTTGACTCCTTTACCAAATTTGTACGTTCTTGGGGTAAATCCTGCAAAGACAGAACTAGTCATGTACTGCAAAGATCGCAAAACTCCCACGGTTAGGCCCATTTCCTTAGGTGGTATTGAAATTCCCTTTAGGGTGTGTGCAAAATACCTTGGCGTTATTTTGGACAGGAAGCTGAACTTTAAGCTTAATATTGAAGAAAGGGCGAGGAAAGCAACGGTAGCTTTATACTCGTGCAAAAAGGCAATAGGGAAAAAGTGGGGACTAAAACCAAAAATTGTACATTGGCTATACACGACAGTGGTTAGACCTATAATGCTATATGGTGTTGTAGTCTGGTGGCCGGCACTTCACCAGCCGACAAGTTTAGACAAAGTTCAGCGTATGGCGTGCTTGTGTATCTCAGGTGCATTCAGCAAGACAGGAACAAACTCCCTCAATGTCATACTGCATCTATTGCCTTTAGACATTTTGGCCAAACAGTCAGCTGCAACAACGGCTGTGCGGTAGTGGTCGCTGTGGTCGGAAAAAAGTTACGGTCACAGTTCGGTCCTCAAAATAATGCCAGATGTGCCTAACGTAGTGGATTACACTTTGGCGAGTCCACTTTTCGACAAAAAGTTTGAGACTCTAATTCCCAACAGTGAGGCGTGGTGTACACGGACCCCGGGGAATAAAAGATATATAGATTTCTAAACTGATGGCTCCAAATTGGATGGCCAAGTGGGTATAAGTATATTCTAAGGATCTGGAACTTCGAATAGCGAAAAGATTACCTGATCACTGTAGGGTTTTTCAGGCTGAAATATTAGCAATAAGAGAAGTGGTGAATTGGCTGAGAAGTAATGCTCCACGCAATATTGGCATTAATATATACTCAGACAGTCAACCTGCAATAAAATCCTTGGACTCTGTGTTCCTCAACTCGAAAACGGCCATCGACTGCCGCAAATCTCTCAATGGGATGGCTGAGCAGCACAATATTCACCTAATATGGGTGCCTGGCCACAGGAACATACCGGGGAACTGCGAAGCAGATGAGCTAGCAAGGCTAGGAACTACCTTACATATTCCAGGGGAACTAGAATCTGTTGGTGTGCCTCTGGCTACCTGCAAGCTCTTACTGCGTGAGAAGGCTGTCAAGATGGCAAATGTTCGATGGGAGAATTGTAAGGGTTGTAACGACACCAAGCAAATATGGCCCCATTTAAACTTAAACCGCACACTAGATATGCTAGTGTTCTCGAGATGCCAGATTTAACTCCTGATATCTGCTATAACGGGTCGCTGCCTGATAGGCGATTTTGCAAAAACTATTGGTGCGAAGTATAATGACTATTGTATGAGCTGTCATGATGCGAAGGAAAAGGAATCAATAAAACACCTCTTGTGTCAGTGTCCTGCATTTTGTGTAAGGCGTAAGCAAATTTTAGGGGCATATAGCTTCATATTACTGGCGGACCTGGAAAACGTTAACTTAAGCAGTCTGCTAATGTTTTTGGAACAATCTGGTTCAACAGAAGAAAATAATCGAGAAGGTTCAACGGTTAAAACTAGAAGTGCCCATATGTAATAGGTACTTTTAGTTAATGTGGTATCACAATGGACTGAATAGTCTAAGTGAGCCTGAATCTTAATCGGGCTGCCACTTTAACCTAACCTAAATTTGTACGTTTATATCCGGTGAATTCAACAAGCACTAAGGAAGTTTGTTTTTCTCTGGAAAAATACTTTAATTATTATAGTAGACCAAGAAGACTTATCTCGGACAGAGGATCATGTTTTACATCATTGGAATTTTCAGAGTTTGTTTTAAGGAATAATATAAAGCATGTCAAAATCAAAACTGAATGCAAATGTAGACATTAAGGTATCTAAACTGCAATTTGTAGAGAGGAGGAACAAGTCGTCATTCAAAATTTTCGTACCTGAGGACATTTTTGACACAGTGGTCAATCCGGAATTTTGGCCTTACAGAGCTGTGGTGCATGAATTTGTTTTTAGAGATAGAGTTGCCCGTTTACCTGCACGTCCCGTTGAGCAATAAAAAATAAAAAATTGAATAAAACCCTGTCTGATACGAATTTTACTTTAGTTTATGAGAATGTTAGGGGACTTAACACAAAATTATGCAACCTATATACGGATAGATTTGGCTTTGATTATGATTTGATTATATTTACTGAAACCTGGCTTCAAAGTAATATCTTAAATACTGAAATCTTATGCGACAAGTACCAAATTTATAGATGTGACCGCACAAATGGTTTGAAGAAATCTGGTGGCGGCGTCCTAATTGCTGTTTCTTCGAAATTTGCTTCATCAAAAATTGATATTCCAAATGAACTTCAAATTGAATATTTAGGAGTGAAAATAAGGTGCGGTCATAATTCATTGTTTGTGACTTGCTCCTATATTCCTCCTGGTTCTTGTAATGATGTTTATAATGCTCATTTGACTGCTATCCAATCGGTCCTATCTACTGCCTATCTATTACATCCTATCTATTACATGGAAATATTGTGAGGAAATGAATTACTCCGTACCAATGCTAAGAAATGGATATCAATCTGAATTTGTTGAAAACTTGTTAAAAGATGGTCTTTTTCAAATTAGCAACATACAAAATTCGAAAAATAAATTACTTGATTTATTTTTTACAAATGAACTAAAAGATGTGTTTTTATCTCGCGTCAACGCCGTTGTAAATCCTGAAGATGTTCATCATCCCACTGTCTGTATGAATATAAATATGTCTTTTTCGAGATCTATGCGAAAAAAACTCGTATTGAAAACTGATAAAATATTCTCTTTTAATAGAACTGATTACGAAAAACTGAACTCATTACTATTAAATGTGGATTGGAATAAAATCTTACCAGCGAGAAATCTTGATGAATCAATAAATACATTTTATGAAACTTTGAATTCATTCATTGCCCAATCTGTTCCATTAATTCGAATAACTTCTCACACTGGTCCACCTTGGAATGACAGTAAATTACGTAACTTGAAGAATAGAAAGAATAAACTTTATAAAAAGTATAAAAAATCTGGATCTGTGACTGACTATGCAAACTACTCAATTGCTCGTTCAGAATACAACCTGTGGAATAAACAATCCTATAACAATTATTTATCGAAAATTAAAAATGAACTGAAGCTTAATCCAAAGTCATTTTACAGATTTGTTAATTCTAAACGTCAATCAAATGTGTATCCAAGAACCCTTCACTATGGTGCTGTTGAAGGGGATGATAATGAATCTATATGTAATTTGTTTTCAAAGTTCTTTGCAACAACTTACTGCCATAAGGATTTCAAGCAATCTGATGCGTACCCATATAAGATACAGGAATATTCGACATTCACTACTCCATTTATTTCTCCTGATATTGTGATGAGTTATATGGAAAAGATAAAATGTTCATATCGCCCGGGCCCTGATGGGATTCCCAGTAACATCCTCAAATATTGTGCTCATTCTCTTTCGACTGCTCTTTCATTTCTGTTTAATGAATCTTTGCGCACATGTCACTTTCCTACGTTGTGGAACAATTCATTTATCATTCCGCTATTTAAAAATGGAAGCAAGTCAGATATTACGAATTATAGAGGTATTGCTAAATTAAGTGCTATTCCAAAACTGTTGGAGAAAATTATTTCTGATATTTTGAATCATCAAGTCTCCTCCCTTCTATCGCCTAAACAATACGGCTTCCGTAAATCTTGTTCGACCATAACAAATATCTTGGAATTGACTACAATGGTTAATGAAGGCTTTAGAGATCGTTTAGAGACTGATGTCATTTATACTGATTTTAGTAAGGCGTTTGACAAAGTAAACCATTCACTTTTACTGTACAAACTGCATCGCATGGACTTCAGTGAATTAATGGTATCCTGGTTTGAAAGTTATCTAAAGAATCGTACACAATTCGTAGTATTTGATAACATTCTTTCAAAATCAATACATGTGCCTTCTGGTGTTCCACAAGGCAGTCATCTTGGCCCTCTATTGTTCTGCTTATTTATAAATGACCTTCCATCAGCCATTAAATATGGTTACACTCTCATGTATGCTGACGATGTTAAAATTATAAAGGTTATTCGGAATAGTGATGACCAATCCTTACTCCAATCTGATCTGAATAGCATGTACAGATGGTGCTCATCAAATATGATGGAACTGAACATAAGGAAATGCAAGCATATCTCCTTTTATAGATTAAATTATATCGACACGAATTATAACTTGAATGGCACAACGCTTGAAACTGTTGAATCCTTTAAAGATCTTGGAATACTTTTGGATCGCAGGCTAAATTTTAGATCTCACATTTCTATGACTGTAAATAAGGCCCCTGGATCATTTGGATTTGTCAAGCGCTGGAGTAAGGAATTTTCTGACCCATTTGTTACAAGAAACGTATATACTTCACTTGTGCGTCCTATCCTGGAATATGGATCTGTAATTTGGGACCCACAGTACCAAATTCATTGCAATCGTATTGAATCTGTTCAGAAACAATTTTTACTGTTTTGTTTACGTCGGAATAACTGGACACCTCAAACCTTGCCGTCTTACAAAGAAAGACTATCGCTCATCAAATTACCTACACTGAAAAGTAGACGTACCATGCTGAATATCTGTTTTATGGTTGATTTAATTAACGGGAGATTTAAATCTGACTTCCTTATTAACAGCATATCATTCAATGTACCCTTTAGACCTACCCGCAACTTTGAACTGCTCCACATTGAATACTTTCGAACGAACTTTGAAAACAATGATCCACTTCACCGTCTTTGTAAAGAATTCAATTAATTTTATTATTATCTTGATTTGTCAGAAGAGAAATACAATGTAAAGAAAAAGATAACATTATTATTAAATACTTGATATATTAACAAACGATATGTATATAATGTAATATATAACTGTTAGTCTGTAAGGGTTTAATCCATAGATGAAAATAATAAAAAAACAAAAAAAAAGGTTGCAGTTGCCTCCCCTCAAGCAAACGGACAAGTTGAACGCATAAACCATATACTAAAGTCCATGTTGAGTAAGTTGAGTGATCCAATAGATCACTCTGATTGGTCGTCCAAATCAGGTGGAATATGCTTTAAACAACTGTATTCACTCGTCTACAAAAGAGACACCGTCGAAACTACTATTTGGAATAAACCAGCGTGGAGAATTGGTGGATACGTTGTCTGAATATTTAGATGAGAAGATAGGTCACGTTGAAAAGGTGGATTTGGTAGATATGAGATTGAAGGCATTGAATTCCATACAAAAGTCGCAGTCGCACCGGCAAAGTGCTACAAAGAGGGAAATTAAGTAGTCATTATGAATGTTGATAATACGGTTGGAAAAAATAAGAAATTTTGTGAAAGGTACCGAGGTCCGTACATTATTGAAAAGGTTTTAGATCATGATCGTTACGTTGTGCGGGATATCGATAATTGTCAATTAACGCAAATACCTTACAAAGGAATTATTGAAGCAAAAAGACTTCGAAGATGGGTGACACCTTAGTCGTCGATTATTTGCGGTATTCCTAAAAGCCACACTAGTAGATCGAATTTAGATTTAAATGATTGTGGGCAATCATGATGTCAGGTTGGCCGAACTGTATATATATATATATATATATATATATATATATATATATATATATATATATATATATATATATATATATATATATATATATATATATATATATATATATATATATATATATATATATATATATATATATATATATATATATATATATATATATATATATATATATATATATATATATATATATATATATATATATATATATATATATATATGTTTAATGAAATTAAACGGTGACAAGATGTTCTACATAAACCAAATGTGACAAAGTTTTTGATAGAACCAAATTTTTGACGAAAGAAATTAAATTTTTAATAAATCTTGAAAAAAAATTTAAATGTTTAACAAGGAATAAAGTTTTTCCAAAACGAAAAAAGAAAAAAGTTTCTACAGAAGCATACTTTTGACAAAACTTTTTATAATAACAACATTTTGACAAAATTTCCCATAGAAACAAAATTTTCTATAAAAAATAATTGACAAAATTTTCCGCAGAAACATAATTTTGACAAAAATCTTCTGCAAAACCAAAAATTTTACAAAATTTTCTATAAAAAGACAACTTTGACAAAAGTTTCTATACAGAAATTTGACAACATTTTTCTACGAACTTTACAAAAAGAAAAAACTTTATTTCTACAAAACTTTGTCAAAATGTTGGTTTTATAGAAAATTATGTTAAAATGTTGGTTTTACAAACTTTTTTATAGAATTAAAAATACACTGAAAAAACAGTGAACCCACCAGGAAGAAAATTTTGATTAATTTTAGAAAATTTTGAATAGTTTTAGAAATTTTTAACTAAACAGTATTACAAGCGCTGGCATCACGCCGATATCACAAAAATAAGTAAATATTTTTCGACAAATTCAAGAAAATTTATTAGACATAAATAATTTTTTTCACTTTTTAAAGAAAATTTTGCAGTTTGAAGGAAAAAATTGGAGTTCAAAATTGCAAGAATGTCTTTAGTGACATACGAAGTTCATGATGGACACGGTTGTAGTAAAATTTACAAATTTAAAGAAATAATGAACTATTTTGTGAGAAGTACGAATTTAGTAAAACTTTTTACTTCATTTGTGTATAATTTTTTCCCGTCTTTTAGTTCATTTAACTAACGTACGCAAAAAATTATTAGAGTAAATGAAACTTTCTCCAAATATAATAATTTCATGAACTAAAATATAGTTAAATTGGCTTTAGTGAAATAGTGAGTTCACTTTTTTTTGAGTGTACATAAATGTTCTCCAATATATAATTTTGACAAAATTTTGTTTTTATAGAACATTTTCATTTTTTTTAATTTTTTTCAAAATTTAGCTTTTATTGAAAAGTTTGTCAAAGTTCCCTTTTACTAGATTTTTTTCAAAATTTTGTTTCTATAAAAATGTTGTTCTATTGAATATTTTGTTAAAAATGTGTTTCTTTTAAAACAATTTTTTTAGGACAAGTTGAAATCAATGGTATAAAATTCCATTGTTAAGTCAAATTTTCTAACTCTAAGGTATTGCAAAGTTTATTGTCTTTTAGACAAGACAACACTTTATTTTATTCTCCGCCAAAAACTACTCGCCTTGGTTTGAAGAATTTTTTTTTACTTTGCGACAATATTTTTTTCAGTGTAATGTTGAAACATTGAAAATTTTATCAATCCTTTAATTCTTTAGAAAATGTTGTCCAAATTCGTCAAATTTATTATCACCATAATTAGTAATCAATCAATTTCTAACATCATTTTTATTAATAGTTTTCCAAAACCATAATATGATTTTAAAAATTCCCTACGAAGGATAATAAAGATTCGAAAAAGGTCTGCAAAAAATGGTTTAGGTTTAATTATCATACCTTATATATAATTAAATAAAATCTAAAAACAGATAGTCACCGGGTGCAATAGGATTCAGGACTCCCGCTCCACTGCGCTACATACTGAGCTACATGAGCGCTGGTGCTCATTTGCTATTAACAGCTCAGTATGTAGCGCAGTGGAGCGGGAGTCCTGAATCCTATTGCACCCGGTGACTATCTGTTTTTAGATTTTATTTAATTATATATAAGGTATGATAATTAAACCTAAACCATTTTTTGCAGACCTTTTTCGAATCTTTATTATCCTTCGTAGGGAATTTTTAAAATCATATTATGGTTTTGGAAAACTATAAATAAAAATGATGTTAGAAATTGATTGATTACTAATTATGGTGATAATAAATTTGACGAATTTGGACAACATTTTCTAAAGAATTAAAGGATTGATAAAATTTTCAATGTTTCAACATTACACTGAAAAAAATATTGTCGCAAACTAAAAAAAAAATCTTCAAACCAAGGCGAGTAGTTTTTGGCGGAGAATAAAATAAAGTGTTGTCTTGTCTAAAAGACAATAAACTTTGCAATACCTTAGAGTTAGAAAATTTGACTTAACAATGGAATTTTATACCATTGATTTCAACTTGTCCTAAAAAAATTGTTTTAAAAGAAACACATTTTTAACAAAATATTCAATAGAACAACATTTTTATAGAAACAAAATTTTGAAAAAAATCTAGTAAAAGGGAACTTTGACAAACTTTTCAATAAAAGCTAAATTTTGAAAAAAATTAAAAAAAATGAAAATGTTCTATAAAAACAAAATTTTGTCAAAATTATATATTGGAGAACATTTATGTACACTCAAAAAAAAGTGAACTCACTATTTCACTAAAGCCAATTTAACTATATTTTAGTTCATGAAATTATTATATTTGGAGAAAGTTTCATTTACTCTAATAATTTTTTGCGTACGTTAGTTAAATGAACTAAAAGACGGGAAAAAATTATACACAAATGAAGTAAAAAGTTTTACTAAATTCGTACTTCTCACAAAATAGTTCATTATTTCTTTAAATTTGTAAATTTTACTACAACCGTGTCCATCATGAACTTCGTATGTCACTAAAGACATTCTTGCAATTTTGAACTCCAATTTTTTCCTTCAAACTGCAAAATTTCTTTAAAAAGTGAAAAAAATTATTTATGTCTAATAAATTTTCTTGAATTTGTCGAAAAATATTTACTTATTTTTGTGATATCGGCGTGATGCCAGCGCTTGTAATACTGTTTAGTTAAAAATTTCTAAAACTATTCAAAATTTTCTAAAATTAATCAAAATTTTCTTCCTGGTGGGTTCACTGTTTTTTCAGTGTATTTTTAATTCTATAAAAAAGTTCGTAAAACCAACATTTTAACATAATTTTCTATAAAACCAACATTTTGACAAAGTTTTGTAGAAATAAAGTTTTTTCTTTTTGTAAAGTTCGTAGAAAAATGTTGTCAAATTTCTGTATAGAAACTTTTGTCAAAGTTGTCTTTTTATAGAAAATTTTGTAAAATTTTTGGTTTTGCAGAAGATTTTTGTCAAAATTTTGTTTCTGCGGAAAATTTTGTCAATTATTTTTTATAGAAAATTTTGTTTCTATGGGAAATTTTGTCAAAATGTTGTTATTATAAAAAGTTTTGTCAAAAGTATGCTTCTGTAGAAACTTTTTTCTTTTTTCGTTTTGGAAAAACTTTATTCCTTGTTAAACATTTAAATTTTTTTTCAAGATTTATTAAAAATTTAATTTCTTTCGTCAAAAATTTGGTGCTATCAAAAACTTTGTCACATTTGGTTTATGTAGAACATCTTGTCACCGTTTAATTTCATTAAACATTTTTGTTTTTATTGAAATTTTTCTCAAAATATTATTTCTGTAGACGTTTTTTTCAGTTTTTTTAGAAAACTTTGTAAATTTTTTTTCTTAAAAAAATTGTCAAAATAATTTTCCTTTTTTGGTTAAGCTACTCTTGTAATTTAGTCAACCCATGGTTTTAAACTGAAATAAAAAAACAATAATGATTGCTCATAATTGTTTTTGTATAGAAAATTATGTTAAAATTGTATTTTTTTAAGAAAGTTTTCTGTAGAACTATATTACATGTTAGCCTGATACCGAAACAGGCAATTGACGTCCAAATGCATTATATCTAATTATACAATTATTTTTCGAGCTTTATGGACAGATATAGATTAAGGAACATGGTTAATAGAGCCATTGAAAGGAAAACGCCAGATACAAATCTATACACGCCTGGACTGTACATGTTTCGGTTCGGGCGAATGAACCTTTCCACAGCCTTTAGTATAGATCTGGCTGGGAGAGATAACTCAATTTTGGGCCCTTTATGCTAACTCCTTATGGAGAAAACATTTGGGAAATTTCCTCTTACAAATTGAATCATCTTTTCTCCCACTGTACATCATCTTTTCATATAACTTACAAGTCCCTTAATCTTATTTTTATTTCATTTTGTTACATAGTAATGCAACAACACGAAATTTATTTTTAGAAAGCTAATTTGTTAGAATTCACCTAAGTGGTGAACAGTCGAACAATGCTTATTGTTTCTACAGTCAACTACAACATATGACAATTAACAGAATCTGGTTTCCAGGATACAACAACAACGCGTACATTAGTCGTGTTTTTCCTAGTTTTACGACGGGCTCATCGTTGCTTATTATATTACATGTTAGCCTGATACCGAAACAGGCAATTGACGTCCAAATGCATTATATCTAATTATACAATTATTTTTCGAGCTTTATGGACAGATATAGATTAAGGAACATGGTTAATAGAGCCATTGAAAAGAAAACGCCAGATACAAATCCATACACGCCTGGACTGTGTTGTTGCATTACTATGTAACAAAATGAAATAAAAATAAGATTAAGGGACTTGTAAGTTATATGAAAAGATGATGTACAGTGGGAGAAAAGATGATTCAATTTGTAAGAGGAAATTTCCCAAAGGTTTTCTCCATAAGGAGTTAGCATAAAGGGCCCAAAATTGAGTTATCTCTCCCAGCCAGATCTATACTAAAGGCTGTGGAAGGGTCCATTCGCCCGAACCGAAACATGTACAGTCCAGGCGTGTATAGATTTGTATCTGGCGTTTTCTTTTCAATGGCTCTATTAACCATGTTCCTTAATCTATATCTGTCCATAAAGCTCGAAAAATAATTGTATAATTAGATTTTCTGTAGAACATTTTATTTCTTTAGAAAATTCTATTTTTGTAGACAGTTTTGTCAACATCTTTTTCTTTAGAAAATTTTTCACAATTTTATTTCATCAGAACATGTTGGCAAAATTTTATTTCCGTAGAAATTTTGGAAATTTTTATTTATATAGAAAATTTTGTTTCTATAGAGAAGGTTTTTTCAACATTTGCTTCCTTTAGAAATCTATGTCGAAAGTTTATTTCTTAGAAAACATGGTCTAAATTTTATTTCTTTAGCAAATCCAATAAAATTTTAAAAAAAATCTGCTCCTACAGAAAATTTTGAAAAAATGGTATTTCTATAGAAAATGGTGATGGGGCTGGTTTTTCTTTGAACACCTGAAGAAATAAATTTTAGCCAAATTTGCTAAAAAATAATATATTTTACAGAAAAAAATGTTAACCAATATTTTTCGAAGAATCTTTTTTCTTCGGAAAAATTTAATTTTCTATATAAATAAAATTTTGGAAAAATTTTATACAGAAACAAAATTTTCTTAATAAAATGGTATGGTGTTTTGAAGAAAGAAACTTCGACAAAACTTTCTATAGGAATAAAATGATCTACAGAAGAAAAAAATCGATACAAACAAGATGTGACAAAGTTTTTTTTAAACAAATTTTTCGCCAAATTTTCTATTGAACCACAATTTTGACCAAGTTGCCTATAGAAACACAATTTTGATAAAATTGTCTATAAAAATAAAATTTTAATAAAATTGTCTATAGAAACACAATTTTCAAAATATTTGATATTGAAAAAAGATTTAAAAAAAAATTTAACAAACGAAATAAAATGTTGACAAAATTTTCTAAATAAAATCAAATTTAAAAACAAAAATTAAAATAAAATTGTGATATATATTGAAAAATTACTCCTAAAAACTCTTCATTTTCCTACGGCGATAAGTTAACTTAATCCTATATATATTTTAAATTGGTAACACTGGAATGAGATGCTAGTTTTGCGAAATTCCCGCCATTTTCAATGATTTGATTTTCTGTTTGTTAAGTTAAATGGTGCAAATATAGCATACATATTGTACGTGTTAATAGCAATGAGGGATCATCGCTTATGTAGCTCAGTATGTAGCGCAGTGGAGTGGGAGCCTTAAAGTCCAGGTTCAAATCCTATTGCACCCGGAGACTATCTGTTTTTAGATTTTATTTAATTATATGTAAGGTATGATAGTTAAACCTAAAACATTTTTTTACAGACATTTTTCGAATCTTTATTGTCCTTCGTTGGGAATTTTTAAAATCATACTATGTTTTTTGGAAAACTATTAATAAAAATGTCAACTTGACCTAAAAATTTTGAAACCTTCTGTTTTTTATAAAAAAAAAACAACAATTCTTAAAGAACAAAACCAACAATAACAAAACAAAACGAATGTAAAAAAAATTGTAAGAACAAAATTCTATTGAAAGGGAACTTTGACAAAATTTTCTATAAAAGCAAAATTTTGACGAAGTCTTCTATGAAAAGAAAAGATTTTTTAAAAATTTTCTTTAAAAACAAAGTCTTTTACAAAAAATTTGGCAAAATTTTATATTGGAGAACATTTTGACAAACTTTTGTATAGAAAGAAAGTTTCTTAAAATTTTAGTTTTATAAAATTCGTAAAAATTGTGTTTCAATACAAAAGTTTGTCAAATTTCTTTATAGAAACTTTTTATCAAAGTCTTCTTTTTATAGAAAAAGATTTTTGTCAACATTTTGTTTCTCTAAAAAATTTTGTCTATGTTTTTATAGAACATTTTGTCAAAATTTTATTTCCATAAACTATTTATTCAATATTTTATTTCTATTGAAAATTTTGGTTTTATAAAAAGTTTTGTTTGTGTAGAAACTCTTTTTTTCGTTTTTAAAAAACTTTATTTCTTGTTAAACATTGAAAAAAAAATCAAAATTTATTAACAAATTAATTTCTTATGTCAAAAATTTGTTGCTATAAAAACTTTGTCACATTTGTTTTATATAAATTTTTTTCTGTAAAACTTTTTTCAACATTTAATTTCATTAAAAATTTTATTTTTATAGAAAATGTTGTCAAAATATTATTTCTGTAGAAAATGCGTTTTTGATATTTCTTAAAAAATTGTCTAAATAATTTTCTTCTGTTGGTTAACCCTTTCGCTACCGTCGGACACCTGAGAGGACATGACTTTGAGCTTTATTTAATATTTTTATTGGAGTATGTTAAGGGTGTCCTTTTAATAATAATTTACAAGTTGTGCAAGCTTTTTTTCTATATTTGAAGAAATAACATTTCTAAAAATAAAATTTTGACAAAATGTAGAACATTTTGATACAATTTTCTAATAAAATAAATTGTTGACAAAATTTTAGAAAGAAATGAGGTTTCGCCAAAATTTTCTAAAGAAATTAAACTTTCTACAGACATAAAATTTTCTATAGAAACAAAATTTGCTAAATAAATAATATTTTGGCAAAGTTTTCTAAGAAAAGGAAAAAACTGTGACTTAATTTTCTAAAGAAATAAATTTTTGACATAATTTTGCAAAGAAATACAATTTGACAACATATTTTTAGAAAGAAAATTTTAACATCATTTTCAAAGAAATCAACTTTTGGCATAATTTTCAATTGAAATAACATTTTGTCAAAATGTTCTAAACAAAATAAAATTTTTAAAACAAAATTTTTAAAACATTTTCTAAAGAAATATAATTTTGCAAAAATTTTAAATAGAAACAAAATTTGCTAATGAAATATAATGTTTTCTTAGAAATAAACTTTCGATATAATTTTCTAAAAAAATACAATTTTGACAAAACCTTCTACAGTAACAAATTTTTATTTATTTTCTATACAAATAAAATTTTCACAAAATTTCTAAAAATTGAGGGATCTAGTCAGATATGATTAGATCTCAGATATACCAACATATCATAAGATAGAATTAAATACAAATGTATATAATTCCATATATGACCAGATCTAACATCAGATCCAATAATATATAGGGGCAGATATAATTACATCTTAGACATTAGATCTACGCCAATTTTGAGATCTGATCAGATCTAATTCCATAGTAATTAGATATGATTAGATCTCTCAATTTTTTCTAGAGGAAATAAAATTTTGAATTTTCTAAAAAAAAAATAAAATTTTGCCAACATGTTCTGAAGAAGTAAAATTGTGGCAAAATATTCTAAAGAAAAAGATGTTGACAAAACTTTCTACAAAAACAAAGTTTTTTAAAGAAATAAAATGTTCTACAGAAATAAATTTTTTCATAACAAAAAAAATAAATTTTAACGTAATTTTCTATACAAAGAAAAAATGAGCAATCATTATTGTTATTTTGATTTCAGCTTAAAACCATGCGTTTTGATATATATATATTTTTTTTAAATAAAAACTGAAAATATTTTTTCATGAAATTAACTGTTGACAAGATATTCTACAGAAAAAAATCCATATAAACTCTTAAAAATCTATATATATGACAAAGTTTTTATAGCAACAATATTTTGACAAAAGAAATTAAATTAAATTATTTTTTAAAAAACTTTTTTTAAACGTTTAACAAGAAATAAAGTTTTTCAAAATGAAAAAAGAAAAAAGAGTTTCTACAGAAGCATACTTCTGACAAATCTTTCTATAAAACACACAATTTTGACAAAATTTCCTATAGAAACAAAATTTTGATTAAACATTTTATGGAAATAAAATTTTAACAAAATTTTCTACAGAAATAAAATTTTGACAAAATGTTCTATAAAAAAAATTTACAAAATTTTCTACAGAAACAAAATTTTAACAAAAATCTTCTGTAAAACCAAACATTTTACAACATTTTCTATAAAAAGAAGATTTTGATAAAAAGTTTCTATAAAGAAATTTGACAAACTTTTGTATTGAAAAAACATATTTTTAAGAACTTTATAAAACTAAAGTTTTAAAAAAACTTTGTTGCTATACAAAAGTTTGTAAAAATGTTGGTTTTACAAACTTTTTATGGAGTTAAAACCGTGGTGCAATGGTTAGCAGGCCCACCTTGCATACACAAGGTCGTGGGTTCGATTCCTGCTTCGACCGAACACTAAAAAGTTTTTCAGCGGTGGATTATCCCACCTCAGTAATGTTGGTGACATCTCTGAGGTTTTCAAAACTTCTCTAAGTGGTTTCACTGCAATGTGGAACGCCGTTCGGACTCGGCTATAAAAAGGAGGTCCCTTGTCATTGAGCTTAACATGGAATCGGGCAGCACTCAGTGATAAGAGAAGAGTTCACCAATGTGGTATCACAATGGACTGAATAGTCTAAGTGAGCCTGATCCATCGGGCTGCCACCTAACCTAACCTATGAGGTTAAAATATAAAAATGTTCGCCAATATAAAATTTTGTCAAAATTTTGTTCTTATAGAAAGTTTTGCTTTTATAAAACACTTTTTTTTATAGAAAATTTTGTTTTTATTTTTTTTTTTTCATAGAATACCTTGTCAAAATTTTGCTTTTAAAGAAATTTTTTTTAAAGTTCCCTTTCAATAGATTTTTTTCCAAATTTTGTTTCTATTATGGTATAATTCAATAAATTGTATAAAATGCCATTGTTCAGTCAAATCGTTCAACTCTACGGTATTCTACCCAAAACAACAATTTATATCCGAGAAATGTGTCCTCTCTGTTAGAAAAATACTCGCCTTTGTGTGAAGAACAAGATTTTTTTGTTTACAACAATATTTTTTCATTGTAATATGTATGGATTTTTGTTAAATTTACATCTATTGAAAATCTACTCAAAAATTTAAAATGTTATCAATTCTTTATTCCTTTAGAAAATGTCTTCCAAATTCTTTAAATATATTATCAACAAAATTATTAATCAATCAATTTCGAACATCGTTTTTATTAATAGTTTTCCAAAAACATAGTATGATTAAAAATTCCCAACGAAGGACAATAAAGATTCGAAAAAGGTCTGCAAAAAATGTTTTAGGTTTAACTATCAAAATTAAATAAAATCTAAAAACAGATAGTCTCTGGGTGCAAAAGAATTTGAACTTAGACTTCAGGAGTCCCAGTCCACTGCGCTACATACTAAGCTACATAAGCGTTGATGCCTACTTGCTATTAACACGTACAATACATATGCTATATTTGCATTATTTAACTTAACAAACAGAAAAACAAATCATTCAAAAATGGCGGGAATATCGCAAAACTAGCATCTCATTCTAGTGTTACCAAGTGAAAATAAACATAAAATTAAGTTACATTATCGCTGTAGGCAAAATGACTTTTTGGAGACATTTTTTTTCAAAATGCATTGTTAAATAGATATAAACACACTGCGTTATAAACAGATCTAAAAACAAGAGAGCGTCTAGTGACAGCATGTTAGTATGTCTAAACTGAATTTTTATAGAAATACCTTTTCAAATTTGTAGAAAAGTTACACTGAAAAAACAGTGAACCCACCAGGAAGAAAAATTATGGTTAATTTTAGATTTTTTTTTTAGAAAATTTAAACTTTCGTAAAGCGTAATAATTCCATGAACTAAAGGAGAATTAAAACGGCTTTAGTGAAATAGGGTTCACTTTTTCTGAGTGTATGCTTTTATAAATATATTTTTTCTGTAGAAAACTTTGTTGCTGTAAAAAATCTTGTCAACATTTTGTGTCCATAGAAATGTTTGGTTAATATTTTCTATAGAAAAAAATTGACAAATCATTCTACAGAAACAAAATTTTGACAACATTTTTATACAAACGAAATTGGATATAAAACTAATTTTTTATACAAAATTTTCTACAATAACAATGTTTTATAATAAATTTTTTTTAAAAAGTATTTTCATATAAACGTATTTTCATAAAGTATATATATAAAAAGTATTTTCATAAAGTATACCTGACGCTATCGCAAGACACTCTTGTTTTGTTGGATCTGTTTATAATACAGTATGTTAACATATTACATCATATTTTGAGAAACGTCCTCAAAAAAACCTTTATTTTGTCTACAGCGAAAAGGTAACTTCCCAATAAACACAAACGTTTGAAAAATGCTAAATTTCAACAATTTTTCAAACATTTTTTCAAAGGATTAGGGTAATATTCAAGTTGAGAAATTGTTGAGAAAATCGCGTTCTCAACAAAAAACAGACATTACCCTCAACAGTGAAATTCAACACATTAGCAATAATATCTCAAGTGTTATCCTCAAATTGAAATGCATCGCTACTCAAAAATTTGTCAAACAATTTTCGATGCGAGTCAAATTCAAAATTAACATCGTTGGAAATACTTTTCAACCTAAATTTGTATGAATGATATCCCCACTTCAAATTGAAAGTCAAAGCCAAAATTCTATGAATTTTGTATAATTTATTCATTTTTATCAAAATAAAATATATAATATTACACTACACTACATAATACACTACAATACCAATTGATAAATAATAATCTTATTAAACATATCAACAAATAAGAACAAAAAAAAAACAAACAAACAAACAACAAAACTTTAAATATCTTAAACATTATTAGTAAACACTTTTGCATTGATAATTCGATTTCCTTCCTTTTGGTGTCATAAAACAGCATTAAAATTTATTAACATGCGGGCAATTTGAAATTAGGAACGTACTGGACCGCGTGTTTGAATTGATTTCCAGCAGAAGGAATTCACAAAATATCAATTTTAAACTGATAATAGCATATGCATTAAACTGACGATGTGATGCACATTTTCATCCAGAAGTTGTTGATTGTTGTTGATTTCAACAATTTGTTGTTTTTAATTGGTTCCACTTGTAATGTTTCTGGAAACTTTTTTTCTTGTCGATAAGCCACTAATTTTTCATTGGTCAGCTTCTTATTGTTTGCAAGAATGTAGCATCCAAAGATTTTAGTTTTCTGCAAAGAGATTTAAATTTAGTGACTTCTTTACAGTGTTGATTTAATTTTTCATATTGACGTACCAATTATTATAAACTATTTGAAGCAGTTCCAGTTAATTGTCCACCATTTTTTCATTGGTCAGCTTTTTAATGTTTTCAAGAACGTAGAATCCATAATTTTAGTTTTCTGCAAATATATATACATTTAGTGACTTCCTTAAAGTTTTATTTTATTTTTTATTTTCACTTACCTATTTTTATAAACTATTTGGTTATTTGTCTAAAATTTTCCATTTTTTTTTTTATTTCTTGCAATTGACCACGAACTTCGTTGCACAAATAAGTATTGAAAACCACATGGTTTTTTCGTTGCATTTTAGGGTAGTGTTTTGTCAAAGTTTTCTCATATTATCTTCAACACCTTTTTAAAGATTTCGTCAACATTTTGGCAAATTGGAAGTAATTCGCAAACAATTTGAAGATGTATTGAAGATGAGCTATTTCAAGTCAGGTTGAATTTATGTTGAAAATTATATTTACCCTCAAACTGAAAAGTTGTTGCATTTGAAAAACGCTCATCCTGTGTTTATTTGGTTAGTTTCATATGTATTTTCACTTGGTAACACTGGAAGGTGATTCAATGTTTGCGATTTAATTATGTCATTTTTAATTTTTTTTGTTCTGTTGCTTACGTTTACTGGTTCAAATATAGCACATGTGCAATACGTGTTAATATCATCCAGCAAAAAGAGCGTGTATAGCTCAGTATGTAGCGCATTAGAGTGAAAGCCCTGAAGTCCGGGTTCGAATCCTATTGCACCCTGAGACCACATATTCATAGTTTTTATTTAATTGTCCCAAACAAATTTTATTAACTCAGTTTAAAAAGCATAAATGTTCGAAACTTAATTAGACAAATAAAATATCCTTTTGAATGAATTGTAATAATAGTGTTTTGCATAAGTCCAATCTTTTTAAGTAGCACTCTAGAAATAGAAATGATCATTGTATGAATCAGAATCTAGATGGCTTGTTTAACTTAGTAAAGCTTCGAACCAATAGTAATGTTTTATGCGTACTCAAAGATGTCGCCACATGTCTTGCACGTTTGTTTTTAATACAGGTAAGGTGGCAACAGTGCCAAAAAAATTGAAATATGAAAGTTGTTATAAATATTAGAAAACAGGGTTATAAATTGTTAAACAGTAAGTAAATATATATAAAGATAACATAGCAATAAATCAAAAATGCAATCTCAAATTTTTCAAAAACAGTCCCTGAACTATACGATAGACTGAAGTCCCCAAAGTATGCGGTATATATAACATTTTTTTTAGGACCGTCCCCAAAATATATGGTACGTATATATATATATATATATATATATATATATATATATATATATATATATATATATATATATATATATATATATATATATATATATATATATATAGGACAAATCTGGGGATCGATTTATATGGCGGCTATATATACTTATGGCCACTTCTTGCATGGTTGTTAGATACCATATACTATCACCACGTACAAAATTTCAACCGGATCGGATGAATTTTGCTCCTCTAAGAGGCTCCGGAGGTCAAATCTGGCGATTTATATGGGGGCTATTTATAATTATGTACCGATATGGACCAATTTTGGCATGGTTGTTAGAGACAATATACCAACACCACGTACCAAATTTCAATCGGATCGGATGACTTTTGCTCCTCCAAGAGGCTCCGGAGGTCAAATAAGGGGATCGGTTTATATGGGGGCTATATATAATTATGGGCCGATGTGGACCAATTTGTGCATGGTCATTAGAGAACATATACCAACACCATGAATCAAATTTCAGCCGGATCGGATGAAATTTGGTTCTCTTAGAGGCTCCGCAAGCCAAATCGGGGGATCGGTTTATATGGGGGCTATATATAATTATGGACCGATGTGGACCAATTTTAGCATGGTTGTTAGAGACCATATACTAACACCATGTACCAAATTTCAGCCGGATCGGATGAAATTTGGTTCTCTTAGAGGCTCCGCAAGCCAAATCGGGGGATCGGTTTATATGGGGGCTATACGTAAAAGTGGACCGATATGGACCAATTTCTGTGCTTCTTATTGTTTGCAAGAATGTAGCATCCAAAGATTTTAGTTTTCTGCAAAGAGATTTAAATTTAGTGACTTCTTTACAGTGTTGATTTAATTTTTCATATTGACGTACCAATTATTATAAACTATTTGAAGCAGTTCCAGTTAATTGTCCACCATTTTTTCATTGGTCAGCTTTTTAATGTTTTCAAGAACGTAGAATCCATAATTTTAGTTTTCTGCAAATATATATACATTTAGTGACTTCCTTAAAGTTTTATTTTATTTTTTATTTTCACTTACCTATTTTTATAAACTATTTGGTTATTTGTCTAAAATTTTCCATTTTTTTTTTTATTTCTTGCAATTGACCACGAACTTCGTTGCACAAATAAGTATTGAAAACCACATGGTTTTTTCGTTGCATTTTAGGGTAGTGTTTTGTCAAAGTTTTCTCATATTATCTTCAACACCTTTTTAAAGATTTCGTCAACATTTTGGCAAATTGGAAGTAATTCGCAAACAATTTGAAGATGTATTGAAGATGAGCTATTTCAAGTCAGGTTGAATTTATGTTGAAAATTATATTTACCCTCAAACTGAAAAGTTGTTGCATTTGAAAAACGCTCATCCTGTGTTTATTTGGTTAGTTTCATATGTATTTTCACTTGGTAACACTGGAAGGTGATTCAATGTTTGCGATTTAATTATGTCATTTTTAATTTTTTTTGTTCTGTTGCTTACGTTTACTGGTTCAAATATAGCACATGTGCAATACGTGTTAATATCATCCAGCAAAAAGAGCGTGTATAGCTCAGTATGTAGCGCATTAGAGTGAAAGCCCTGAAGTCCGGGTTCGAATCCTATTGCACCCTGAGACCACATATTCATAGTTTTTATTTAATTGTCCCAAACAAATTTTATTAACTCAGTTTAAAAAGCATAAATGTTCGAAACTTAATTAGACAAATAAAATATCCTTTTGAATGAATTGTAATAATAGTGTTTTGCATAAGTCCAATCTTTTTAAGTAGCACTCTAGAAATAGAAATGATCATTGTATGAATCAGAATCTAGATGGCTTGTTTAACTTAGTAAAGCTTCGAACCAATAGTAATGTTTTATGCGTACTCAAAGATGTCGCCACATGTCTTGCACGTTTGTTTTTAATACAGGTAAGGTGGCAACAGTGCCAAAAAAATTGAAATATGAAAGTTGTTATAAATATTAGAAAACAGGGTTATAAATTGTTAAACAGTAAGTAAATATATATAAAGATAACATAGCAATAAATCAAAAATGCAATCTCAAATTTTTCAAAAACAGTCCCTGAACTATACGATAGACTGAAGTCCCCAAAGTATGCGGTATATATAACATTTTTTTTAGGACCGTCCCCAAAATATATGGTACGTATATATATATATATATATATATATATATATATATATATATATATATATATATATATATATATATATATATATATATATATATATATATATATATATATATATATATATATATATATATATATATATATATATATATATATATATATATATATATATATATATATATATATATATATATATATATATATATATAGGACAAATCTGGGGATCGATTTATATGGCGGCTATATATACTTATGGCCAATTCTTGCATGGTTGTTAGATACCATATACTATCACCACGTACAAAATTTCAACCGGATCGGATGAATTTTGCTCCTCTAAGAGGCTCCGGAGGTCAAATCTGGCGATTTATATGGGGGCTATTTATAATTATGTACCGATATGGACCAATTTTGGCATGGTTGTTAGAGACAATATACCAACACCACGTACCAAATTTCAATCGGATCGGATGACTTTTGCTCCTCCAAGAGGCTCCGGAGGTCAAATAAGGGGATCGGTTTATATGGGGGCTATATATAATTATGGGCCGATGTGGACCAATTTGTGCATGGTCATTAGAGAACATATACCAACACCATGAATCAAATTTTAGCCGGATCGGATGAAATTTGGTTCTCTTAGAGGCTCCGCAAGCCAAATCGGGGGATCGGTTTATATGGGGGCTATATATAATTATGGACCGATGTGGACCAATTTTAGCATGGTTGTTAGAGACCATATACTAACACCATGTACCAAATTTCAGCCGGATCGGATGAAATTTGGTTCTCTTAGAGGCTCCGCAAGCCAAATCGGGGGATCGGTTTATATGGGGGCTATACGTAAAAGTGGACCGATATGGACCAATTTCTGCATGGTTGTTAGAGACCATATACTAACACCATGTATTTTATATTTATTTTGTTATTAATATATTGTATGTACCATTATATGAATTATTGAATTTCAATTACAACATAGCTGGATGTTGCAAAGCGGGCGGAATGTTTAAGTTCAAATTAGTATGGTTAAAATTTGTTCGTTATATGGGGACTTAAAATATTGTAAAAAAAATTTTTTCCCTCGTTAGAAAATGTACACTAAGCGTTGAATGCAGCCCTGCTCTTTCAGCACAATTCTTTACATTTTTCTAACGAGTCGCGCCATTGCCGTCTTTCGACGTCTAAGCTTTTGTTTATTGATCGTTATTGGATTACGTCCTTGTAAGAACGAATTGTGAAAAAAGGTAAATATTGTCTCCCAAAATTCAATAATATTACGTTTTACTGTAATATTATTGAAAAGAAAAACTAAATCCTTGTGTTTTATTTATTTTATTTCTCGGGGCTAAGCATTCAGTAAAGAAAAACAAGTTCACTTTACCGCGAGTGCACTGTATTTCTTTTCGGCATTTATTTTAAAATTCACTTTATTTAATTCATATGGTTTAAACATCTTCAACGAAAGAAAAACTTAAACTGAGCTCTCAAATCCACTAGTCAATAACTTAAATACTAAAGAAAAACTATGTACTAGTATTAGTGAGAGTGGAGCCAAACTAAAATATTGTTCAAGTATTAGTGAGCTTGGGCCCACGATAATTAAAATACATTAAGCTATTTAAAAGAGAAAATACACCCAGAAAAAAGTGCATCCGAAACTAAAGGAAAAAATTTTCATAAATTTAGTTTAACCATCCTAAACTGAAAGCAGTTAGGAATAGTTCAGTAACTAGAATAAGGCATGACATTTTACTAATACTGTTTTCTTCGCTGGGTATAAGAATTTAATAATGAACAAGAAAATTTTATTCACTGATAACAAAGCATTCGTAAAAATAAACAAAAACTGAACTAAAACCAAATTTAGTAAAATTTCTTATAAAATGATAATTCTGACTTCCTTTTTATAAAAAGCTTATCATACATACAAATAACACTTGGCATAAAAATATCTTAGTTGATTCGTTAGAATATAGGAAATTTTCCTTTATTTCTTTTATCTACTTGTAATCGATACCTGTCACCGATTTAATCGATATGTTTGTGCTTAAGTTTATTTTTCTAGTTGGAATCATGTTGTTATAGTATAACAGGTTGGCTGATAACTCAACCATCTATGTCTGACACATAGATGGCGTCGCTAGTATTAAATGCATATTATTTTTATATAGTAATAACATTCAAATGATTCGTGTAAAAATTTGACGTCTGTAAGTCAATTAGTTTGTGAGATAGAGCGTCTTTTGTGAAGCAACTTTTGTTATTGTGAAAAAATGGAAAAAAAAGATTTTCGTGTTTTGATAAAATACTGTTTTCTGAAGGGAAAAAATACGGTGGAAGCAAAAACTTGGCTTGATAATGAGTTTCCGGACTCTGCCCCAGGGAAATCAACAATAATTGATTGGTATGCAAAATTCAAGCGTGGAGAAATGAGCACGGAGGACGGTGAACGCAGTGGACGCCCGAAAGAGGTGGTTACCGACGAAAACATCAAAAAAAAAAAATCCACAAAATGGTTTTGAATGACCGTAAAATGAAGTTGATCGAGATCATTCATTCATTCATCATTCATCAATATTTGGATATGCGGAAGCTCAGTGCAAAATGGGTGCCGCGCGAGCTCACATTTGACAAAAAACAACAACGTGTTGATGATTCTGAGCGGTGTTTGCAGCTGTTAACTCGTAATACACCCGAGTCGATATGTGACAATGGATGAAACATGCCTCCATCACTACACTCCTGAGTCCAATGGACAGTCGGCTGAGTGGACAGCGACCGGTGAACCGTCTCCGAAGCGTGGAAAGACTCAAAAGTCCGGTGGCAAAGTAATGGCCTCTGTTTTTTGGGATGCGCATGGGATAATTTTTATCGATTATCTTGAGGAAGTAAAAACCATCAACAGTGACTATTATATGGAGTTATTGGAGCGTTTGAAGGTCGAAATCGCGGCAAAACGGCCCCATATGAAGAAGAAAAAAGTGTTGTTCCACCAAGACAATGCACCGTGCCACAAGTCATTGAGAACGATGGCAAAAATTCATGAATTGGGCTTCGAATTGCTTCCCCACCCACCGTATTCTCCAGATCTGGCCCCCAGCGACTTTTTCTTGTTGCCAGACCTCAAAAGGATGCTCGCAGGGAAAAAATTTGGCTGCAATGAAGAGGTTATCGCCGAAACTGAGGCCTATTTTGAGGCAAACCCGAAGGAGTACTACCAAAATGGTATCAACAAATTGGAAGATTGTTATAATCGTTGTATCGCTCTTGAAGGGAACTATGTTGAATAATAAAAACGAAATTTGACAAAAAAATGTGTTTTTCTTTGTTAGACCGGGGACTTATCAGCCAACCTGTTACGGGGAGATTGTTAAAAAAAATAATATAATAAATAACAAATAAAATATTTGTTATTTTGAATTAGTGAGAAAATGTTTCGTTTTTAGAAGATTATTAAACATAAATAACAAACAATAAGTCTGTCAATGTTGGTGATGGCGTATAAAGAAAGAAAACATCAGCAGAATAGCAACCATTCCATTCGTCTTCATTTTGGATCTTCATTTATTAGGTAATATTCAGTGACGCTAACCTCTTGTGGAAAAATTGGTTTATGAGGACAAAATAGTTACACTGACGAAAAAGACTGTTCTTCATATGTTTGGGTGTAAAAATTATATGTTTGGAACTCAATTTTTTAAACACAATATTTTTAAGTGCAAGCATATAATGTTCATAAACTAGCATAATATGTTTTGGACATATATGTTAATATGTTAGAACATATTATGTTTGGGACATAAAATGTTTGTAAATATAATATGCTTGGATGCAAACATATATTAATTTAGAAATAGACTATAAACATATATGTGTTTACAATGAGAGACATAAAGTGTATGCTGGAAGTAAAATAATGAAAGTAACCAATTGGCGCCTTTAAAATATATATACACAAATATATATACACAAAAAATATATATACACAAAGAATATATAGAATATATACACATATTCCATTGAAGATTGGAAAAATACTATGTGTGAATAGAAACAAGTATAAATTTACAAATTTGGAGTAAACATATATATGTTGGGATATAAGACCGCCAAAAAATGTATATGCTTAAGTAAAAAGATTAAATAAGTATTCGGAGAGAAAATTCATTCGGAACCCAGAGAAAAGACATTTAAAAACAAGTATATACGGCCGTAAGTTCGGCCAGGCCGAAGCTTATGTACCCTCCACCATGGATTGCGTAGAAACTTCTACTGAAAACTGTCATCCACAATCGAATTACTTGGGTTGCGGTAACACTTGCCGATGGCAAGATATCTTAAAACTTCCTGACACCGTCTTCTAAATTACAAGGTAGTCCATACGTAGTATATACTAAACTAAAAAAAGGCCGATTAAATACGTATATAATTAAGTTTAAAGACCAAGACCGGGAAGATCAAGAAATACCTGGATGAGGTCGGTAAGACGCGAGTGCGAAAGCCAGCATATGTCGTGGAGCCAAGTAAAACACATTGCCTACGACAAAACAAAATGGAAAGATTTTGTAATCGCCCTATGTTCAGAGAACTGAACTTTTAAACTGTACATGTATGCACGATATGTAAATAAAGGACATATATATATATATATATATATATATATATATATATATATATATATATATATATATATATATATATATATATATATATATATATATATATATATATATATATATATATATATATATATATATATATATATATATATATATATATATATATATATATATATATATATATATATATATATATATAAAGTTTCTATAGAAATAAAATTTTGACAACATTTTCTATAAAAGTAAAATTTGGAAAAAATTTTCTATAGAAATAAAATTTTGGAAAAAATTTTCTATAGGAATAAAATTTTTATATTTCATGTTAGCCTGATAACGAAACAGGCAATTGACGTCCAAATGCATTATATCTAATTATACAATTATTTTTCGAGCTTTATGGACAGATATAGATTAAGGAACATGGTTAATAGAGCCATTGAAAAGAAAACGCCAGATACCAATCTATACACGCCTGGACTGTACATGTTTCGGTTCGGGCGAATGAACCTTTCCACAGCCTTTAGTATAGATCTGGCTGGGAGAGATAACTCAATTTTGGGCCCTTTATGCTAACTCCTTATGGAGAAAACATTTGGGAAATTTCCTCTTACAAATTGAATCATCTTTTCTCCCACTGTACATCATCTTTTCATATAACTTACAAGTCCCTTAATCTTATTTTTATTTCGTTTTGTTACATAGTAATGCAACAACACGAAATTTATTTTTAGAAAGCTAATTTGTTAGAATTCACCTAAGTGGTGAACAGTCGAACAATGCTTATTGTTTCTACAGTCAACTATAACATATGACGATTAACAGAAACTGGTTTCCAGGATACAACAACAATTCTAACGCGTACATTAGTCGTGTTTTTTCCTAGTTTTACGACGGGCTCATCGTTGCTTATTATATTTCATGTTAGCCTGATAACGAAACAGGCAATTGACGTCCAAATGCATTATATCTAATTATACAATTATTTTTCGAGCTTTATGGACAGATATAGATTAAGGAACATGGTTAATAGAGCCATTGAAAAGAAAACGCCAGATACCAATCTATACACGCCTGGACTGTACATGTTTCGGTTCGGGCGAATGAACCTTTCCACAGCCTTTAGTATAGATCTGGCTGGGAGAGATAACTCAATTTTGGGCCCTTTATGCTAACTCCTTATGGAGAAAACATTTGGGAAATTTCCTCTTACAAATTGAATCATCTTTTCTCCCACTGTACATCATCTTTTCATATAACTTACAAGTCCCTTAATCTTATTTTTATTTCGTTTTGTTACATAGTAATGCAACAACACGAAATTTATTTTTAGAAAGCTAATTTGTTAGAATTCACCTAAGTGGTGAACAGTCGAACAATGCTTATTGTTTCTACAGTCAACTACAACATATGACGATTAACAGAAACTGGTTTCCAGGATACAACAACAATTCTAACGCGTACATTAGTCGTGTTTTTTCCTAGTTTTACGACGGGCTCATCGTTGCTTATTATATTTCATGTTAGCCTGATAACGAAACAGGCAATTGACGTCCAAATGCATTATATCTAATTATACAATTATTTTTCGAGCTTTATGGACAGATATAGATTAAGGAACATGGTTAATAGAGCCATTGAAAAGAAAACGCCAGATACCAATCTATACACGCCTGGACTGTACATGTTTCGGTTCGGGCGAATGAACCTTTCCACAGCCTTTAGTATAGATCTGGCTGGGAGAGATAACTCAATTTTGGGCCCTTTATGCTAACTCCTTATGGAGAAAACATTTGGGAAATTTCCTCTTACAAATTGAATCATCTTTTCTCCCACTGTACATCATCTTTTCATATAACTTACAAGTCCCTTAATCTTATTTTTATTTCGTTTTGTTACATAGTAATGCAACAACACGAAATTTATTTTTAGAAAGCTAATTTGTTAGAATTCACCTAAGTGGTGAACAGTCGAACAATGCTTATTGTTTCTACAGTCAACTACAACATATGACGATTAACAGAAACTGGTTTCCAGGATACAACAACAATTCTAACGCGTACATTAGTCGTGTTTTTTTCTAGTTTTACGACGGGCTCATCGTTGCTTATTATATTTCATGTTAGCCTGATAACGAAACAGGCAATTGGCGTCCAAATGCATTATATCTAATTATACAATTATTTTTCGAGCTTTATGGACAGATATAGATTAAGGAACATGGTTAATAGAGCCATTGAAAAGAAAACGCCAGATACCAATCTATACACGCCTGGACTGTACATGTTTCTTTATATGAAAAGATGATGTACAGTGGGAGAAAAGATGATTCAATTTGTAAGAGGAAATTTCCCAAATGTTTTCTCCATAAGGAGTTAGCATAAAGGGCCCAAAATTGAGTTATCTCTCCCAGCCAGATCTATACTAAAGGCTGTGGAAAGGTTCATTCGCCCGAACCGAAACATGTACAGTCCAGGCGTGTATAGATTGGTATCTGGCGTTTTCTTTTCAATGGCTCTATTAACCATGTTCCTTAATCTATATCTGTCCATAAAGCTCGAAAAATAATTGTATAATTAGATATAATGCATTTGGACGTCAATTGCCTGTTTCGTTATCAGGCTAACATGAAATATAATAAGCAACGATGAGCCCGTCGTAAAACTAGGAAAAAACACGACTAATGTACGCGTTAGAATTGTTGTTGTATCCTGGAAACCAGTTTCTGTTAATCGTCATATGTTGTAGTTGACTGTAGAAACAATAAGCATTGTTCGACTGTTCACCACTTAGGTGAATTCTAACAAATTAGCTTTCTAAAAATGAATTTCGTGTTGTTGCATTACTATGTAACAAAACGAAATAAAAATAAGATTAAGGGACTTGTAAGTTATATGAAAAGATGATGTACAGTGGGAGAAAAGATGATTCAATTTGTAAGAGGAAATTTCCCAAATGTTTTCTCCATAAGGAGTTAGCATAAAGGGCCCAAAATTGAGTTATCTCTCCCAGCCAGATCTATACTAAAGGCTGTGGAAAGGTTCATTCGCCCGAACCGAAACATGTACAGTCCAGGCGTGTATAGATTGGTATCTGGCGTTTTCTTTTCAATGGCTCTATTAACCATGTTCCTTAATCTATATCTGTCCATAAAGCTCGAAAAATAATTGTATAATTAGGAATAAAATTTTGACAAAATTTTCTATAGAAATAAAATTTTAACAAAATTTTCTATAGAAATAAAATTTTTACAAAATTTTCTATAGAAATAAAATTTTGACAAAATTTTCTATTGAAATAACATTTTGACAATGTTTTTCATAAAAATAAAATTTTGGTAGATTATTTTTGGCTCAATTGGCAACCATGAATATGAACCGATATGGACCAATTTTTGTGTGATTGGGGATCGGCTATATATAACTATAGACCGATATGGACCAATTTTGGCATGGATATTAGCGGCCTTATACTAACACCACGTTGCAAATTTCAACCGGATCGGATGAATTTTGCTCCTCCAAGAGGCTCCGGAGATCAAATCTGGGGAACGGTTTATATGGGGGCTATATATAATTATGGACCGATATGGACCAATTCTTGCGTGTTTCTTAGAGACCACATTCTAACACCATGTTCCAAATTTCAACCGGATCGGATGAATTTTGCTCCTCCAAGAGGCTCCGGAGGACAAATATGGGAATCGATTTATATGGGGGCTATATATAATTATGGACCGATATGGACCAATTTTTGCATGGTCATTAGAGAACATATACCAACACCATGTACCAAATTTCAGCCGGATCGAATGAAATTTTCGTTTCTTAGAGGCTCCGCAAGCCAAATCGGGGGATCGGTTTATATGGAGGCTATATATAATTATGAATTTTGCTCCTCCAAGAGGCTCCGGAGGACAAATCTGGGAATCGATTTATATGGGGGCTATATATAATTATGGACCGATATGGACCAATTTTTGCATGGTCATTAGAGAACATATACCAACACCATGTACCAAATTTCAGCCGGATCGAATGAAATTTTCGTTTATTAGAGGCTCCGCAAGCCAAATCGGGGGATCGGCTTATATGGGGGCTATATATAATTATGGACCGATGTGGACCAATTATTGCATGGTCATTAGAGAACATATACCAATACCATGTAGCAAATTTCAGGCGGATCGGATGAAGTTTGCTTCCCTTAGAGGCTCCGCAAGCCAAATCGGGGGATCGGTTTATATGGGGGCTATATATATTATGGACCGATGTGGACCAATTTTTGCATGGTTGTTAGAGACCATATACTTACACCATGTACCAAATTTCTGCCGGATCGGATGAAACTTGGTTCTCTGAGAGGCTCCGAAAGCCAAATCGGGGGATCGGTTTATATGGGGGTCATATGTAATTATGGACCGATATGGACCAATTTTTGTACGGTTGTTAGAGACCATATACTTACACCAAATCGGATGAAATTTGCTTCTCTGAGAGCGATCGCAAGCCAAATTTTGGGGTCCGTTTATATGGGGGCTATACGTAAAAGTTGACCGATATGGCCCATTTACAATACCATCCTACCTACATCAATAACAACTACTTGTGCCAAGTTTCAAGTCGATAGCTTGTTTCGTTCGGAAGTTAGCGTGATTTCAACGGACGGACGGACGGACATGCTCAGATCGACTCAGAATTTCACCATGACCCAGAATATTTCGATGTGTTACAAACGGAATAACAAAGTTAATATACCCCCATCCTATGGTGGAGGGTATAAAAAAGCATGAGTTTTGTTTATCATTTTCGCATTACGGGCACTTTTTTTTGTTTCGTCAAAACAAATCGGAACGTACACTGAAAAAACAGTGAACCCACCAGGAAGAAAACTTTCGGTTAATTTTAGAAAATTTTGAATATTTGTAGAAAATTTTAACTAAACAGTATTACAAACGTTGGCATCACGCCGATGTCATAAAAATAAGTAAACATTTTTTCGACAAATACAAGAAAATTTATTAGACATAACTAAGATTTTTCACTTGTTAAAGAAAATTTTGTAGTTTGAAGAAAAAACTTGGAGTTCAAAATTGCAAGAATGTCTTTAGTGACATACGAAGTTCACGATGGACCCATTTTTGGTAAAATTTACAAATTTAAAGAAATTCTGAACTATTTTGTGGAAGACACGAATTTAGTTCATCTTTATGCTTCATTTGAGTATATTTTTTTCCTCGGGTTTAGTTAATTTAACTAACGTACACAAAAAAGTATTAGAGTAAAGAAAACTTTCTCCAAACATAATATTTCTATGAACTAAAATAAAGTTAAATTGGCTTTAGTGAAATAGAGAGTTCTTTTTTTTTTAGTGTAGGACGAGTAAGTCAAAATATTCAAACAAAGGCAATTAAAGGGATCTTCATAAAAACTAACGAAAGGGCACTATACACTGAAAAATAGCATGCCCGGTTCCAAAGATTGTGTCTCTATTTTAAAAATTTTGGTATTGATTCCGAGCCAATGAAGCCGAGAATTCAAGTAAGGATACTTTTAAGACACAATTCTCTTTTAAATGTGGGTTTTGTGTATTTGACGCTATGAAGCAAAGTCCGTTAAAAACAAGACAGTAGAAGTTGTGCTATGTTTCAAGTAAAAATGTCTTTAAAATAAAGTGTTGAAAAACATGTCCTATTTTTTAACGATTTTTGCTTTGTAGTCAATATGCAAACATGCAACAAATTAAAAGACAATTTCATTAGTTTTAAAGATTTTTTCTGAATTATTAAAGTCAAGTTGACCTTAGTTCAAAATTTTTTCTTTCATGTTATGATACCTATTTTCAAGTCAAATCACTTAATTATAAGGACAACACGACTTCATTGAAAAGTTTATCGACTTTTGAACATGGAAAAAACTTTATATTAGAGAAATGCGTCGTCTAAGCTAAGCAAAATTTGTATTCTTATTTTAAGGACATGAAATCTTTGGCCACACGACAATATTTTTTTCAGTGTACTCTTTGTGTTAGAGTTGTTACAGTAAAATGAAAACATTGGGAAACAGTGAAAAATTAAACAGTAAGATCTATAAAAACAAAGTTTAGTTCCTCCTTATTAATAAGTAGTCCAAGAGGAGTTGACGGATACTTTCGAAAATAAAAGCGGACATTGAGTTTGTGTTTTGCCACTAAAATTATTTCTTATTTTAACGGCAAAACTCGCATCGGTAAAACCAGAATAACATTATAACTTTTTTAGGCAAATTGTATTATAACTTGGTGGGGAATGATCCAAAGCAACAATTGAATAAGTTTATTTTCTTTAGAATAAATTATTAAAGAAAGCAAACAATTGTTCACACCTAAATAAATGTATGTGTTGGTTGTAAAATTATTGTTTCGAATTTAAATATAATGTGCTTTTGAATGGTTATCGTTAACTTTAGGATTGGATGGAAAAATATTTATATATTACTCAACTTCACATTCTTCCTTTGTAAGAGTTTTTTGAAGATCTTCGAAATTTTCAAATTTGGGTACAAAACCCATTTTTGTTACAATTTGTTTTATTTTTGCAATAAAAAATAATATATGATTTGAAATCAGTCCATTTCGTTTATATCAAGCACTGCTCTTTTCTGAATTTAAGTCTTTTATAAGACACACTTTACAGCTTCGTAGTAAAAAGTTAATATAGTAGTATGTAATGTTTTGTACACCTTTTCGGTATATTCCGAACGTATTTGGAATATACGTACAAAAATATATGTAAACAAAAAATAAAAAAATGGTGTCGGTCGAAGCAGGGATCGAACCCAGGACGTACCAACCAACCACTGCTCCACGTCGCCAACAAATGTATGTTTAACAATGTTATGTTGTTAAACAATGTTATGTTTGCATCGGCTCGTGGGCGCCGCAAGCTATGCTCTTGATGACCATAACAGCTACGTAGCCCAGTGGTTAGTGTGCTGGCTTACAAACTGTGTGGTCCGCTGTTCGAATCCCCGTCCGGCAAAAGGTAAAATTTAATAATTTCTTCTACAATGTTGGTATTACAGAAAAAGGTGCTAAGAACTAAAAAACTCATGGAAGTGAGAAAAATGTGAGGGAATATACAATTAGGCAGAAAAAAAATTTGAACACAATCTTCTTTGGGAGAAAATTATTCTAAACATATAATATTTTTGGGTTCAAAATGTTTCCAAACATATTATATGTTCACATAATAACATATAGTTTTTTGGAAGACAACATTATTGAACTTGGATGGAAAAATACATAATGTTTGGAACTTGGACTACCCAAACATATTATATTGTTTAGACCAATACGCTTTCAAACATATTATATATTGGAAGAAATCAAATATATAAATGTTTGGCAATACCCAAAAATTTATATGCTTGAAGCAAAATGTGTTTGGGAGTATATGTTACAGAAGCGTTTTTTTTTTGTGAGGGTGTAGGCAGCAATTTATTAAGAGAACAAGGAAACAAACATCCCCAGAACTGGTCGAACTCTCAGAGTCCATTATTAAAAAAGAAGTAATCGCTCAATTAGTGTGGGTACACTGTTAGAAAAATATGTTTTTCATATGTTCCGATATAAACAAAATGTGTTTCGGGCACGATTTTAAACCACAATATATTTAAGTGCGAACATGTAATGTTCCTAAACTAACACTAAATGTTTGGGACATCTATGTTAATATGTTAGAATATATTATGTTTGGGGCATGAATGTTTCATAAAAATAATATGTGTGAATGTAAACATATATAAATTAACAAATTTCGAGTAAACATATATATGTTGTGATATTTTATTCAGAGAGCGACAAAAAGAGAGTATAGAGAAAGAAATAGAGATGGAAACCGGGAGGGTTGACGAAAGATATCAACATAACAAAGCGAGAGAATGAAAAAAGAACAATTTCTGTGAAACCGCTTGTATGTTGTTTCGGAAAACTGTTTTATGATAAGGCTAAAAATTTTGATATGCTTAATCTAAATATTATTTAATTTGAATAAAGAGAATAGACATTCGGAACCAAGAGAATAGACATTTGAAAAACAAACTGCAATGTTTTCGCCTTGAGAGCAGCATTTTATGCATGTGTGAACATGTGTTTTGTTTATCATTTTGGCATTATGGGCACAATTTTTCGTTAAAATAAATCAGGGGTCTTCATAAAAATAACGAAAGGGCACTATACTCTTTTTAGAGTTGGGACAGTAAAATGAAATAAGGAGGAAATAGTGAAAAATTACACAGTAAAATGTAAAAATACAAACTTTAGTTCCTCTTTATTAAAAAGTAGTCCACGAGGAGTTGACGGACACCATCAAATATAAAAGCGGGCATTAAGTTCGAGTTTTACAGCTAAAACAATTTAAAAAGTTTATTTTCTTTAAAATGAATTATTAAAGAAAAATAAAAGGAATTTTAGAGAGATGGTGTTAAATGCAAGTAAAAAACTGTGTTTAAGGACTGCCTGTTTTGACAGCCCTGGAATTTGTCCAATATGTAATGGGACAAATTCCTAACCCAATGGTTCGGTTTGGGTATGCAAATTGTATTGAAATATAAAATAAAACGTTACCTTGTGTTTGGGCCAACTTCCAACTTACGAGGTAATACACAAACGGAGTACTCTTTTCTCCTCTGAATACCACAGAAATAGAGTCAGCTTCACTTCCGGTAAAAATTTAATATTATCAGGGAACACTATGAATTACCACACTGAATATGTCTCAATGATAATGTTTATACTGACTGCAGAAATTCTTTGCCATGATTGCAAATGGGAGATATCTGAGTCAAAATTTGTTCTTTCTGGTAAACTGAGTAAAGGGCAACCAATTAAAAAATGTCCCGGTGTAAGGGCTTGAAGATCATTCGGGTCAGTTGAAGCTGGAGAAATTGGGCGAGAATTCATAACGGCCTCTATTTCCACTAAGGCTGTGGATAATTCTTCAAATGTGAGTCGTGCATTTGGAAGAGTGCGAAACAAGTGACCCTTAGCCGATTTGACCGCCGCCTCCCATAACCCGCCAAAATGTGGTGCTCTTGGAGGGATAAATATAAATTGAATATGTTTCGAGACAGAAAATGATTCAATTTTGGATTTTGTTTCTTCTAAGTGGAATTGTTTGTGGAATTCCTTTAATTTTGACTCAGCGCCAATAAAGTTTGTAGCATTATCGCAATATATTTTGGATGGGAGACCTCTTCGACCAATAAACCGCTTGAGAGCTGCTATGAAAGCATCACTTGAAAGGTCGGAAACGGCTTCGAGGTGGACTGCTTTTGTCGCAAAACAGACAAAAACAGCTATATACGATTTGTACGGCGTTTTTCCTCTAATTCTGAGATACGTTGCAATCGGACCAGCAAAGTCAACACCAACAACCTGGAATGGGCGAGAGCCAGATACACGATCCTTTGGCAAATTTCCCATCACCTGAGTCAAAAGCTTTGGCTTATATTTAGTGCAATGTATACAGCTATAAACCACTTGTCTTGCTAACGAGCGACAATTGATGATCCAGAATTGTTGTTGTATTAACGACACCAGAGCTCTAGGGCCAGCGTGGTAATTTGATTGGTGAAAATGGTTTATCATAACTTTAACAAATGGGTCAGATTTAGGCAGGAGGAATGGAAACTTCATATCTTCAGGTAAGTCGGAATTTAGAAGTCGACCTCCAACACGAACTAATTCGACTCCATCAACTTCTTGTATGAAGAGAGCCAAAGACGATAAATGGTTGTGTAAAGTCCCAGAATTGTTTATTTGCTTAATTTCATTCGAGAAATAGTGACGTTGAATCGCCCAAATAATACGGTGAAGTGAATGATTCAGTTCATCAGGAGATATAGTGAGGCAGTTTCTAAGTTTTTTCGACTGAAATCGGAAAATATATGAGAAAATTCTGAGGCATTTCAAATAGTTACTAAATTTGTGAACCGCTTGAACTATATATGGCACATCTTCTTCTTGCGCGAGTAAAATTGTTTTCCTTTTTTCTATCGTCATTTCTTCTTCGCTGACATTCGGACCATCAAACGGTGGCCATTCAGATTCGGAAGATCGTAGAAACGATGGGCCATAAAACCAATTAGAATTCTCCAGTTCGATAACTGAGCAACCTCGTGACACTAAGTCTGCAGGATTTTGGTCTGTAGGTATATATCGCCAATATATATCATTTGATAAATTTTGGATTTCAGAAACTCTATTACCGACGAAAGTTGATAAAGTTGATGAATGAGTTCTGATCCAATGTAATGTAATTTGCGAGTCAGACCAAAAATTTATTGTTGAAATTGAAAAATTGAAATGATATTTTAGTTGATTCCAAAAAATTGCAAGTAAATGTGATGCGCACAATTCTAACCGGGGCAAAGATCTTGTTTTTAGTGGGGCAACTCTAGATTTTGAAGCTACCAGATTTGTAACAACATTGCCGAATGAATCGATGCATCGGAAATAGAGACAACAACCATACGCTTTAGTAGAGGCATCTCCAAATCCATGTACTTGAAGATCAATCAAATTGGTTAAACGAATGAATCGAGAAATTTTTAATTGGGGTAGATTATGGTAATCAGCCAGAATATTAGTCCAAGCTGTATCAATTTCTTGAGGCACAGATTCATCCCAATCGCATTTTAAAATCCAAAGTGTTTGTAGCAAAATTTTTGATTTAATGATTAGAGGGCTGATTAACCCCATTGGGTCAAAAAGCGTAGACGTAAGAGACAGAATTGTTCTTTTCGTATTATGTGAATACGATTTTAATGGGCGAAATTCAAAGTGGAAAGTATCATCAGAGGTGTACCACGATATTCCTAATGTGCTAGTAGAGTCATCGTCAATTCGAACCATTTTTATACCAGCATCAGTTAAGCTTAGATTGAGACAGTTACTATGCCATTTTGAGAGAGAGAAATTTGAATGAGTCAATATTTCTGTTACCTCCTTCTTGATGAGTTGCAATGTATGCAAATCATCAGCGCCAGTAATCATATCATCAACATAGAAATCTTTTGTGACAACAGCCTTGCCACATTCGTGAGAATTGGGAAATTGTTCTGCGGCATAATGAAGACTTCGTATTGCTAAATATGGGGCAGATGCAGTTCCATATGTGACAGTATTCAGGGTATATGTTTTAATCGGACTGGTAGAATGATCACGCCATAAAATCAGTTGCAAATGTCTATCATCAGGATGGACCAATACCTGCCGATACATTTTTTCAATATCGGCTGTAAGGCCATACCTATGACATCTGAAGCGCAGCAAAGTTATTAGTAACTGATTTTGAATTGTGGGACCAACCATCATGATATCGTTAAGAGACAATTGAGATGAGGATTTGCATGATGCGTCAAAAACCACACGAAGTTTGGTCGAGACACTTTGAGGTCGTAAAACACAATGATGGGGAATGTAATAGTTTGGAGAAGAAATCGATTTTTCTTCTATTGGAGACATATGTCCTAGCTCTTCATATTCTTTCATAAACTTTGAGTACTGTTCCTTCAATTCAGAATTTTTATTTAATTTTCGTTCAATAGAAAGAAAACGACGAAGAGCTATGTCTCTTGAATCACCAAGAACCATTGGGTCTTCCTTAAGAGGCAATCTCACAATGATTCTTCTATCATTTTGGACCGATACATTTTTAATGAAATGATTTTCGCATTCCTGTTGTTCCAATGAAAATGGTTGGCGTTTGCCTTCAACAGATTCTAATTTCCATAACATTTCAACATTATTATTGATTTTTGAAAATATATCTTCTGAGACAACATAACTTGTTTTTGAAGGTCGATTCAAATGATTACTTGTATATTTTCCGGAAACAATCCACCCTAAAAGTGTCTTCTGTAAAGTCGGTAGATTTTCCCCAAGACGAATTTGTCCCACAGAAAGAAGTGAGAAAAATGACTCGGCACCTAGTAACATATCGATACCACGCCTACGATGGAATTCAGGGTCAGCTAATTCAATGTTGTTGGGTAGATTGAAATCCGTTATCGATAAATTCTCATCAGGATGATAGCCAGTTATCTTTGGGGAAATTAAGAAATCGAGGGACAATTCGAAATTATTTAATCGAGATCGGACAGTACTTTGTGTTTTGTATGAAACTTTTACACCAGAAGCACCAATTCCCAAAATGTCTATAGGATTTTTCGATTTCCGTAAATTGAGTGAATTTGAGAAAGATTCCGTTATGAAATTTACTTGAGAGCAAGAATCAAGAAGTGCTCTCCCCATTCTAAAATTCCCCTCAGAATCTCGAATTAAAACCAAAGCAGTCGCTAAAATAACATTACTTATTTGTGAGTCAGAATTTTGTCGAAATGTACCGTGAGTTGAGGCAGATGACGTAGTCGGAGTTTCTTCTTGCTCCTCTTGCTTATGTAAAAGCGAGTGATGTTTTTGTTTACAAAATCTGCATGAATATCGAGATGGACACTGCATATACATGTGTCCCTTTGCAAGACAGTTGAGACAAAGTTTTTGTTGTTTTGCTTGCTCCATTCGTTGATTTGGAGTCAAAACAATGAATCGTTGACAAGTTGTTATAAAATGACCAGATTTTGAGCAATGATTGCAAATTATTTCTTGAGTCATATTTTTCGCCAGCAATGAGTGTTGCTTCGATGGTTGATTATTATGTGAATAATTCGATGAGGTAGATGGGTTTTGTTGTTTAGATGTTCTTCGGCACTGTGCATCGAGTTGTTGACAACGTCTGTCCAACATAGAGCAGCAATCAGTCCACGAAGGTAATTTCGAGTAATCAATAAACTCATCCCATTTCTGTTTTGTTTCAGGGTCAACTTTGCTCATTGCCAAATGAATTATGAATGCGTCACAAATTTGTTCATATGAGCCAAGTGATTTCAGAGAACTATAAAGGGCTGATATAGTGTCTACAATATTTCTTAATTGCTTTGGGACAGGTTTACTTGATTTAGAAATTTCAAACATTGATGTTACGTTTTCCAAAAATATCAGTGTGTCATTATCGTACCTCTCTTTGAGTCTGTCGAGGGCACTCTGATAGTTTTCATCTGTGACTTGAAACGCTTTAATTGTTGATAAGGCCTCACCACTGAGACACGAAAGTAAATGGTTGAATTTTTCCGTCACTGGAATATTTGGGTCCTTATGGACTAAATTGTTGAAAGTATTTATAAAATTTTTGTATTCTAAATACTTTCCATCAAACTTGGGAAGTTTCAAGTTAGGAAGACGACTTGATGAGTGTTGAGGGACAGAAAAAGATTGTTCAGTAACACTATGCCGTCTACCACTACCAATCAGATCTAAAATTTTGGTCTTAATAGTGATGTAAAGTTCATCTATATCAGCCCTACCATCGTCTAGAGGAGACAGCCTTTCAATTTGGTTCTGATAATACGAAGCCTGTTTGTAGTATGACTCAATAATGCCTAATCGACATTCTAACTCAGTATGAGACAATATATTTTTTCCTTCGACAACATTTTTGATTCGGGTCATACTACCTTTCGATGAGGCACGACGCTGTTTTAATTCTTCAAGCGATGGGCTTGGCTGTGTTATTTCTTCACCGTTTGGCATTGTATATTTTTTTTTTTTTAGTTCAAAATTATGTATACAAAAACTCCGAAAATATACTTCCCAATAAATTTAAATTTCGAGACAGAATCAATATAATATGATTTATAATTTGAATGTTGTTGTAAAAAAATTCACCGAGGCAATTTATTTCCTATGTGAGGATTGCAATGTATGCGATGTGATTGCCCTTTGAAATTCCAACAACAATCCAATATGTGAAAAATCAAACTTAAGAAAATGGTGGAAATTCGATGTGGGCCAATAACATAAATGATTTTATTCGCGGCACAAAATATTACCGAATGCAATTTAAAAATGGCGTAAAATTTCCAGGGGCAAAAACAAATGTATTCCAATAACGTTGTCAGTGATTATGTAACCGCACGAATTATACAAATGGGTTTTCGTGGTACTGAGACACTCGCTACTGAATTTTATTAAATTCAGAATATTAAAAAATGTTACAATGCCACTGAATATTTGTCCTGTCACGGTCGCCAATGTTTAAGGACTGCCTGTTTTGACAGCCCTGGAATTTGTCCAATATGTAATGGGACAAATTCCTAACCCAATGGTTCGGTTTGGGTATGCAAATTGTATTGAAATATAAAATAAAACGTTACCTTGTGTTTGGGCCAACTTCCAACTTACGAGGTAATACACAAACGGAGTACTCTTTTCTCCTCTGAATACCACAGAAATAGAGTCAGCTTCACTTCCGGTAAAAATTTAATATTATCAGGGAACACTATGAATTACCACACTGAATATGTCTCAATGATAATGTTTATACTGATTTTCAGATATGGATTATATAGAAGTATCTCACTTTTTGATTAAATTAGTCCAAATAATTTGGTTTAAATATTTCTATTTCGTCTCCACTAAGTTAATAATTGTCCCACAATTTTACACTGTTTCGAATTATTTACTGTCTCTGTGCACCACAATTTCCTGGCTCAATATTTCACACACTTTTTTCCAGTTATTATAAATATCTATATGCAAGAGTTATTCGAACACACTTCTAATTACTTAGAATGTCTCTATAAACATCACTATTGGCCCACTGTAGTAAGAACACGATCGTTTCACTTCTACAACCTTTTATCGAATATTAATATTTTATTTGCCAAACTTCAAACTTCTAATGATATAAAAAATGGGACAGTTATAATATATGTACATACGTATGTATATTAGCTATTGTTTACATTATTTACATGTTGATCGTTGCCCCAAAGTGTTGCAACAACAAAAACGAAAATATTGTGAGTAGAGAATCAAGAATGACATTTACGATATTGGTAGTAGGGATGCCAGTATGAGATACAAAAACTAGAGATTCAATATCAAGACTTGAATTCAAAGTAATTTCAAACAATTTTTCTGTTGAATTAAAATAAAAAAATGATTGGTAATTTGAATTCATGTATACTATTTGAAACAAGCAAACATAAGAAAAAACAATAAATCATGGTGATTTAACAAACTGTTCACTCCTAAATAAATTTATGTTTATATTATAAAATTATGTATGTATGTTTATACTCGACTCCACGTTCTTTTGTTAGTTTTTGAATTCCTTCCAAATTTTAAAGTTTTGTACAAAAACAGTTTTTTATTAAAAAATTGTTATTTTTGCAATAAAAAATAATATTTTATCAAAAAATCAGTCAATTTCGTTTATATCAAGCACTGTTACTGACTATAAATCTTTAATAACACACATTTCGAAGTTTCATTTAAAAAAATTTAATATAGTATAAATATAAATGTGTAAATTAAAAAAAAAAAAAAAAACAAAAAAAATGTTCGGTCGGAGCAGGGATTGAACCCACGACCCTTTGTATGCAAGGCAGACATGCTAACCACTGCTCCACGTGGCACACAAATGTATGTTTCTGTTAAATAATGTTATGTTTGCATGGACTCGTGGGCGCTGCAAACTATGCTATATAAATGTAACTTAAATCGATAATTATCTACTGGTGACTATAACAGCTACGTAGCCCAGTGGATAGTGTGTTGGCTTACAAACTGTATGGTCCTCGGTTCGATTCTCCGTGCAGGCGAAAGGTAAAATTTAAAAAATTTATAAAAGTGAATAATTTCTTCAACATTATTTGTATTACAGAAAAAGGTGCCAATAACTAAAAAATTTCGTGGAAGTGAAAATTTCGAGTATGTTAGGGAATGAGCACAATCGTGTTTGGGAAAAATTCTTCCAAGCATATAATATTTTTGTCTCAAAATGCTTCCAAACATATAATATGTTCACATAAAACAAACATATTAATGTTTCGGCAGTATGCAATAATATATGTGCTTCCTGCAAAATATGTTTGGAACATATGTTAAAGAAGCGATTTTTTTTGAGGGTGTAATAAATCAAAATTAGGGAAAAATCGGGCAATATTATTATGAAAGAGTTACATGCAATACTTAAAAATTTGAATCTTGAGTAGCATTGGTTAATAAATAAGAGTATTATTGCCAAATTTGTGAAAATCGAGTGATGTATATATGGGAGCTATATATAAATCTGAACCGTTTTGGATGATATTTCCCAGGTTTGGTTTATACCACAGAGTGTTACTATGTGCTAAATTTGAGTAAGATCTGTTAATAAATCAGGCTACTATGGTAAAAATAACATTATTAGGGACAAATTTTTCAAAATTGGGTGCTACATATATATGGGAGCTATATCTAAATCTGAACCGATTTGAATGATATTTTGCAGGTTTGGGTGACATTACAGCATATTACTTTATGCTGAATTTGAGGAGTAAGATCGGTTAATACATGAGGTCACTGTGGTCAAAAATAAAGTTATTGGGGACAAATTTTTCAAAATCGGGCGCTGCATATATATGTTATGAGAGCTATATCTAAATCTGAACCGATTTGGATGTTATTTTTGAAGGTTTGGTACATATCTCAGATGGTTACTGTGTGACAAATTTTAGTAAGATCGGTTAATAAATAAAGCTATTAAGAACAAATTTTCGAAAATCGGGCGACACATATATATGGGAGCTATAGCTAAATCTGGACCGATTTCGGTCAATTTTTGCACATATAAAAAGTACTATAAAAAATTAGATTTGGCCAACTTTGAGTAAGATCGGTTGATAAATAAAGGACTTATAGCCATATATATGGGAGCTATATCTGAATCTGAACCAATTTCCATGAAATTTGGCATACTTAAAGGGTGGTCAATTGGATTACTTTGTTGCAAATTTGACGCGGATCGGTTGGTAAATGAACGCAATCTGGCTCCATTTATCGAAATCCGGCGATAGATATAACTATATGGGAGCTATATCTAAATTTGATCCGATTTTTTTCAAATGCGTTTTCCAATAGCGTTCGTCCTTGTACCAAAAAAACGCCACATAACAAATTTCATCAAAATCGGTCAATAATTGCGACCGGAATCCTGGGGACCACAAATACATGAACGGACGGACACCAAGCGCTAGATCGACTCAGGAGGTGATTCTGAGTCGATCGGTATATATCCCTGATCAAAGTTATTATATCCTGACCACTATGTGGTTTAGGGTATAATAGGCAACGTTTGTTGAAATAAGTACCGCGACCGCAAAGGAAAATAATGTATAAGTTATTTTTATGTCCCTATGTTCTTCAAAGCCTTTGTTTGTTCGTTTTTTCTATGAAATTAATTTCAATTATTTAACATATATTTTTTTATACCCCCCACCATAGAATGGTGATGGGGGTATAATAAGTTTCTAAGACGATATAACCATGTCCGTCTGTCTGGCTGTCTGTCTGTTGTAATCACGCTACAGTCTTCAATAATGAAGCAATCATGTTGACATTTTGTACAAGCTCGTCTTTTGTCTTCAGGCAGGTCAAGTTCGAAGATGGGCTAATCGGTCTAGGTTTTGATATAGTCCCCATATAAACCGACCTCACGATTTGGGGTGTTGGGCTTATAGAAATCGTAGTTTTCATCCAATTTGCCTGAAATTTGAAATCTAGAGGTATTTTATGACCGTAGAGGTGTGCCAAAAATGGCGAGTATCGGTCCATGTTTTGGTATAGCCCCCATATAGACCGATCCCCCGATTTTACTTCTTGGACTCCGCAGTTTTTATTCAATTTACCAAATATTGGAAATCTAGAGATATTTTAGAACCATACAGAGGTGTGCCAAAAATGGTCCATGTTTTGGTATGGTCCCCATATAAACCGACCTCCCGATTTGGGGTATTGGGCTTATAGAAACCGTAGCTTTTATCCAATTTGCCTGAAATTGGAAATCTAGAGGTATTTTAGGACCATAAATAGGCGTGCCGAATACGGTGAGTATCGGTCCATGTTTTGGTATAGCCCCCATATAGACCGATTTCCCGATTTTACTTCTTGGGCTTCTAGAATCCGAAGTTTTTATCCTATTTGCCTGAAATTGGAAATTTGGAGGTATTTTTGGACCATAAAGAGGTGTGCCAAAAATGGTGAGTATCGGTCCATGTTTTGGTATATCCCCCATATAGACCAATCTCCCAATTTGCCTCAAAAATTGGAAGTCTAGAAGTATTTTATGACCATAAAAAGGTGTGCCGAAAAGGGCGTGTATTGGTTCATGTTTTGGTATATCAACAATATAGACGATCTCCGGATTTTATTTCTTGGGATTATAAAAAACGTAGTTTTATCCAATTTGCATGACATTCGAAATCTAGAATTATTTTTGGACCATAAAGAGATACGCCGAAAATGGTGAGTATCGGTCAATGTTTTAGTATAGAACCCATATAGACCGATCTCCCGATTCTACTTTTTGGGTTTGTAGAAACCGTGGTTGTTGGAGGTTGTTTAGGACTATAAATAGGTGTGCAAGAAATGATTTTATTGTTTGGGATTCGAGAAACCGTAGTTTTTATCCAATTTGCATGAAATTCGGAATCTAGAATTATTTTAGGACCATAAAAAGGTGTGCCGAAAACGGTGAGTATCGGTCCATGTTTTAGTATAGCCCCCATAAGAACGATTTACCGATGTAACTCCTTGAGTTTCTAGAAACCGTAGTTTTTATCCGATTTGCCTGAAATTTCACTTCTTGAGGGTATAGAAGGCGCACCGATCATGAAAATTGCTTGAAAATTAATGTAAAACTTCCAGATTTTACTTCTCGGGTGAAAATCTACAGATTTAAGATTTCAAATCAAGACGTTATTTTATAATTTTCTAGCATACTTACAAGAGATTTTAATGATTCCTCTGAAACTCAAACAAAAATGGTTCTTAGAAATCCAGAATCTGATAGAGTCTTCATAGGTAAAATCTTTAAATTTATCTTCGGGAAGTGTACTGGTTGAACTGTTCTGCTTGATTTGTCTTCAAACCCCCCTGAAATTTCAAAGGAAACCCCAATATTTGATTCATGGTGGTGGGTATTTAAGATTCGGCCTGGCCGAACTTACGGCCGTATATACTTGTTTTCATTTGAAAAGTTTTTCGCTTCAATTGGGTGTTGAACCTGGGAACCATAATAGAAAGTCTTAGCACACTTAGCCACAATTACCATTGAACATAAAGGAAATGGACGTAACATATGAGAGAAAACGAAAGAAATCACCAAAACACAGTGAAACTAAAAGTCCTACATGAAGGAGTATGTAAAACGTAAACGCACGTGATTGTTTATCTTTCTACTATATAAAAATAAGTCGGGGTGTTCGTGACGCTATAAGTCCAGAACGCACGAACCAATTTCGGTTTTGTATTCGTTGGAAAGGTCTCGGGCGATGTGAGGTTTATAGCAAAGAAAATTCAAGAAAAGTTTCAAGGGAACAGCGGGGAAATCTTTTTTTATTTTTTTTTTTATTTTTGCATACAGCGCACATTACAAAAAATTATAATTTGAATTCATCGCAGTTGCTTTTGTTATAAAATATTTTTATTTTTTCACATGAATTGCCATTCAATAAAATATATTCGCTAAAGTTTATATTCCGAAAGATTTAAGTAGTTGCCTGTTCCCTGTGAAATTGTGAAAAAATAACCATCATACACTGAAAAAACAGTGAACCCTTTTCCATTGCAAAATGAACTAAACTGTAGTAATATTGACCATGATTTAGCCCTTAAGATTTTTTTCAACTTGTCTAGTTTATAATTCTCTTAAATTTTAGTTCATCTATAACCTTGTATTTTAGTTCATTTTTACAACACCATCAGATTTATATACCCCTACCAAGTGAAAAAGTCAGTATTATTTTGGTTTACTTGCATATTTTTTGGGAAACCCGATAATAAAAATTGGTTAACAGTCTCCTTAAAATGTCGACGACTAAACTATTTTTAAATCAATCATTCCACAGTACAGGGAAATTAAAAAAAAAATTAAAAATTAAATTAATTAAACTTTCTTTAAGCAAAAGTACTTTATTATAACAACTTATGATGAAAGTTCTTAATACAATGTTTTTGTGATTAAAAATTATGACCACGCGGAACAAGAAAGTAGTTTATTTTAACTCGCTTTTTGGACATTTTGGCTTTTCCTTAGTTTTTTATTCATCGTAAATATATTTTTCACATATCTTGCTGAAAAAAATGGAAGGAATAATGAAAATTTTTAAAAATTAACATGTAATAAAATATAATTTTTTAGCTCTTTAAATTAACTTGTAACTTACCATATTTGGGGGCATTTTATTAAATGGTGTAAGGAATTCAACTTTTATTAGATAAACGTACCTCATAAAGTTTGTACCTGAAACAATTAGAGAAATAATGAATTAAGTAATATATTAACTCATAAAACTGTGTTGTTATCGATGTGAAGCCCAAAATAAAATAAATATTCTTGTTAACAGAAAGCCAAAGTTTTAATATAAAACTTACCAATTCTCTATTACATTGTACACTGAGGTTAAAAAGATATCGAAATTCATTTGGGGTTACTCTGAAATTAAATATTTATTTTTTACATTAAATAAAAAACATTAAATTTGTTTCCAAAAAATTTATTTAAAGAAATAATATGCATAAAAAAAGTAAATATTCTGGTTAAAAGAATGTTAAAGAAAGCTTACCAATTCATAAAATTGTTGTTATTCTGAAATTAAATATTTGTTTTTTACATTAAAAATATTAAATTGGTTTCCAAAAATATTTGATTAAAGTAATACTAAAATAAGGTATTAAAAACATGTAATTTTGATAATAAAAAGGTCATAAAAACGTAAATATTCTAGTGAAAAGAAAGCCAATTTTTAAAAGAAAACTTACCACATCTCTATTAAATTATACGTTGAGGAGAAATATAAAAATTTGCCCGAATCCATCTGAGGTTGCTCTTAAATTAAATATTTTTTTACAACAATGAAAAACATGAAACTGGTTAAAAAAATAATAACAATTAGCAAATAATAATATACATAAAGAATATTATTTTTTAAAAGAAAACCACATTGAAAAAAGAACACTTACCTATTTATGATTGAACTATACGCTGAGGTGTAACAAACAATTTTCCAAATTCATCTGGAGTTACTCTGAAATTGAATATTTATTTTTTACATTGAATAATAAAAATTAAATTAGATAGAACAATTTCAATATACTTTCCATTTCAGCATTTTTTCCTAAATATTGAACATTCTTAATAACTTTTTTTCTAAGCTACCGATCATCACTTCGCCATTGTACACCTCATCGCTAAAATATTAATAACTTTCATTTCAAAGTTTTAATAAACAAACACCAATATATGTCTAAAAAACCAAAATATTCCATACCTTTATATTCCCTTGTCACATACTTGTTAAAAAGGTGCAACAGCCCACACCAACGCCAACTATACAACTGAAGCATGCCAATCAAAACCAAGCAAAACCAAAACATTTCTACAACAACAAAAACACATGTGCCTTCATTGAAAACAACACCTAATCCAGACAAATAAAGCATTCGCGAATAATAAACACACACACACACAAACCACTGAAAGAACAAAAATAAAAACAACCCCACGCTCAGATATACACAACATCCCCATCACTCGCTACCATTTCTCATTATTGCATTGCATGCTCTCACTCTCAAAAAAATTTCAAGTAACATCATCTTTACATTAAACATATTCCACTTTGACGAGAAAGATCTCTGTACTACGCATTAGTTCATCGCATCTGTCCACAATTTACTCTAAAAACAATACTCTTAAATGCATATCAGTATAAGAACGATGAAACGTTTAACTTAAAATTAGCAAAAACTTCATGAAATGATATCTACCCATTTTTGACGAAAATGTCTATAAATTTAATTACATGTGAACTAAAAATATTTCATTGAGAAATGTTGTACCAACTATTATTAACTATAGGAATTGCCAGTAAGAAATTGCTATCCGCTTTCAAGTTCAATTTTCGTAAAAAAATATTTTCTCATACAAAAACTCTTTATAGTAAATTACACTTATTATTTAGAAAGTATTTTATATTTCATAAGTAGTTTTATAGTATGACGAAAGAATTTTTAACTACCAGTTAAGAAAATTTTTAAGAAAATTTCCATCGTATTTTGTAGGCTATGAACTAAACGATTGCTACTTAAAATTTGTAAAATTTCCTTTCGAGTAGTTAATTTTCGTTAAAGATACGAAAAATGAACTAAAATTCTGGAAAATTCTTGTAATAAATTATTGTAAAAATCTTCTTAAATTTACGAGACACTTTTTTTTCTGTGTATCAATCACATGTATTGTGCAAATTTTTAGACAGGTATTTGTCTTTAAGGTGGTAAGTTGAATTGTGTAAATTATGTGGATCCATTGCATAAAATGCCTAGAGGGCGACGTGCGAACATCGACCGCCGCACAAAACATGCAAGCCAGCAACATATGTATTCACAGAATTTAGGCGAAGAAAGACAAAATATAAGAGAAAATGCCCAATTGAGACAACGCGTGAGCACATGAAGATCATCCGCATCATACAATCGCTTGGCTTGATTATAAAAATGTAGATATTGGACCAATGACGAATATACAGTGCACTCGCGGTAATGTGAACACCGCCTAACGTGAACACTCTTGTTCTTACACTAACTACTCCGTAACGCTGAAAAACATGAAATTTAACATTAAAGGCAGATTCACAATGCCAAATACTGATTCAAATACACCTACGGAACTTTTTTGGTGATCAAGATTAAAGTTAAAAAGAGAAACGGATGGATTGTGCTGCTCAAGTGGAAAAGACAAACTAGAGTTACACCATCGATCGATGCACGATGCATTCAACCAATAATTAAATCGAGAGCTGTAATACAATGTTGATATATTGCAGGAATTCGTTCGAAATAATGTGCTGTTGCTGAGTGAACAGCAAAAACAAGTATACGAAACATTAATGCAAGCGGTGGACAATAATGTTGGTGGTCTATTCTTCCTGGACGCACCTGTATGAACAGGGAAAAATTTTGTCATTTCCTTTATTTTGGCCACCATTCGATCAAGATGTGACATAGCTTTGGCGTTAGCATCATCCGGAATTGCGGCGACACTTCTGGATGTCGGTCGTACTGCACATTCTGCGCTTAAGTTGCCATTCAATTTAAACAATTCGAGGGCAGTTCGGAAACTTCTTAGCCTAGCACAAAAAGCGCGGTATAAACAGAAAAAAGTTAAGTGTTTTGGAAACTTCCATATCTGTTATGAACACGTGTTAAATTTTGTTTCGATCTGGCAACTCCTTCATACCGCAATTTGTTTACAATGGAAAAATTAGAAATGAGTGCTGTCATTAAATATTTACATAAAAAAGGTTTATCGGGACAAGAAATTCATAATGATATGGTGAATGTGTTAGGTGAAAGTGCTCCTTCATATGCAACAGTAGAAAAATGGGTTGCTGAATTTAAACGTGGTCGTACAAGCATTGAAGATGAATCACGTAGTGGACGTCCAAAAACTGCAACAACAACAGAAATTGTAGCCAAAGTGCATGATATGGTATTAAATAATCGATGATTAAAAGTGCGTGAAATTGCTGATATCAAGGGCATCTCAAATGATCGAGTCCATTTAATTTTGCATGAAGAACTACAGATGAAAAAGCTTTCTGCACGATGGGTGCCGCATTTGTAAACAGTCGATCAAAAACGCATAAGAATGAACATTTCTCAAGCTTGTTTGGATCGTTTTAAGCGAAATAAAATGGATTTTAAGCGTCGTTTCATAACTGTTGATGGGACATGGATCCACCACGATACTCCAGAGACAAACGAACAATCCAAACAATGGACTCAAGCTGGAGGATGTGCCCCAAAGAAAACAAAAATAATTCAATCGGCTGGTAAGGATATGGCAACGGTTTTTTTGGAACTTCAAAGGTGTTTTATTGATTGTCTATCTGCAAAAGGGTAAAACAATAAATTAAGAGTACTATTGCAACCTTTTGGATCAATTAAATGTACAAATTCGAGAAAAACGTCCAGGCTTACAACACAAAAAATAATTTTTCATCAATACAACGCAGCGCCCAAGAGTGTTTTAACAATGGATAAAATCAACGAATTAAAGTACGAGTTGCTTGACCACCCACCTTATTCTCCTGATTTAGCTCCCAGTGACTTTTACTTGTTCCCATATCTAAAAAAATTCCTTGCTGGCCAGTGTTTTACCTCAAATGAAGAAGCAATTACAGTTGTAAACCCCTATTTTTAAGACCTTGAAGAAAACTATTTTAATCAAGGGATAGAATTGCTAGAAAAGCGTTGGACTAAGTGTATTGAAGTTTCAGGAGATTATATTGAAAAATAAAAATATTTTTGAAAAACTAACTATTCTCTTTCATTGATAGAAGAAGTTTCCGAACCGGCCTCGTAATGATACTCCAATATTCAATATTTCCCGATCCAGTTTAATTGGAAAATTATTGATGCAATGCAAGCTCAATGTTTGGGATGAAAGCACAATGGTACAAAAAAAAATCACTTGAAGCACTTTACTTCACACTGAAGGATCTTCGGCGAAGTAACAAAATCTTTGGCGGTTTGATGATATTTTGGCAGGCGATTTCACGCAGACGATGCCAGTAATTCCCCGTGGAACGCCTGAAGATGAATCGAATGCTTGCCTGAAGGCATCACCTTTTAGGAATAACGTAAAAACATTATCGCTAACCACTAATATGAGAGTTCAACTTCAGAATGATGAAAGTGCGGCACAATTTTCCAAACAATTGTTAGCTGTTGGAAATGGAAAAGTCCCAGTTGATGAGACATCTGGATTAATTATACTTACCAACTACTTTTGCCGATTTGTAGACTCTCAATTAGCACTTATTGAAATTTTTTTCCAAACATTAGTGAGAATTATGTTTGGTTAAGTCAACGAGCAATTCTTGCCACAAAGAATAATTACCCTATGAGAAATTGGTGCAAATTGCCACTGACGGACCTATCATAGGACTGGTACTGGAGATCCAGTTTGTCGCAGTTTTTAAATAGGCATAATTTAATGATTTCCATACTCGCTTGTAATGAACACTAAAGTGTTTATAAATTATTTCAAAGAAATATCCATTTTTCTATGTAGGAGAGAACCAAGTAGTGAGAAAAGCGGGAGCCATCAATGAGCTAGCCAATAAGTCGGTTGGGGGGTTCGTTTCCCACCACTACAGAACTCCAGTTCAACATTACACCAATAATATTTAGACTCCCTGTTTAATTTACGTTACCAATGGACCAAGCGACATTAAATAAAATAAAACAAAAGCCCCGAACAATCTAGTTATCAAAAAATCTGAAAAAAAACTAATCAAATTGGTATTAACAAAATTTCCTAAATTTCATAGTTACTCCTGGTGTTAAGTGGAGTACCTGCCTCTAAACCCACCCATCCATTGGTTCTAATGGCACAAGATTTTTAGAACCCCAAAATTGAAAGCTCAGAAACCAACTAATTTACGCTCATCATTTTTGTAGGAAAACTTCGCATATGATTTACCACTTCATAATGTAATACTTCGATTTATTTAAATAATTCATAATTTTAGAAGATAACAATGTTCATCCTTGTAAAGAAATTTTAGACAACTATAAATTCAAACTCATCAAAACAAATGTATACATATATTCATATATATTTATATATATGTTCCTTACTCGAAATATTAATATAAATTTTCATAATTTAAACAATATTAGAATTATACCATTTTTAGAAGAAAAAAATCTATTTAAACTAAACTAAACCGAGTGAAATATAAATTTCCTAACCAAGGAATATGCCTACTTTCATGGTAGGGTATACAATGAAAAAATAGAAAGTTCAAAATAGAAATGCTATCAAATAGAAAAAAAATCAACATAGCAAAACAAAAAATCATAATTATCATCAATAAATGATTTCATAAAGATCAAAACGGAATCAATGAAATTCTCAGTAAGAAGGCAAATATAAAACCAGAAAAGAGTACATCATATAAATACTACTAAAACACTTCTCCTTCATTCACACTTCATTCACAAACTCATTGCTCAGAGAGAATCGTATAACAGTCTCTGTGACTGAATATAACACTTTAAGTTATGGTTGAAATAATACTACGCATTAAATTTATTTTGTTTGTTGTTTTTTTTTTTTTCATTAGAGAAACGGTTTGTGAATGAATTGTGAGGTGTGGGGAATTTGTCGTAAAATGCGAGGGGGTAACAACAGAATTTTTTATGCGTAAATTTTGCTTTGAGCAAAATTTCGGCGAAAGACTTCCTGGCCTATTTTGAAGGTGGAAGTTCGCGTCCTTAGATTATACTGTTTTTGATTACGCTCATATGCCTCTTTTATACGTTCTCGAATATCGAATCTCAACACTTGCAGGTGATCGTCTCTAGAAATTTTTGCACAGGGTTCGTCCAACATTTTCACATTCTTTAAAAGGTCATAGGACGATCCATGAGTTATCATATTAAACCCATATAAAGCATAATATGGTGAACATTTGATCGACTGGTGGAGTGAATTTCGCAATGAACAACTTATAGAACTAAGCTGTGCGTCCCAAAGTCTATGATCGGATTTCATATATGCCCTAATTCCTGCGATTAATGAACGATTAATGCGTTCTGAGGCATTGGCCTGTGGTGAATAGAACGCAGTATACATATGGGTTAAAATGCCATAAGCGGTTAAAATGCGTTAAATTCATTTGATTTGAATTGGCTGCCATTGTCACTTACGATTACTTCAGGTACCCCATATACATGGAATATATGTTTTTCCAAATAATCCTGTATATTGGAAGAAGTAAATTTCCGTAAGGGACACAGCTAGTGAAATTTCGACATATGGTCAAGCACAATTAACAATCCTATATACCCTGATTTGCTGAGTGGATAGGGACCCAATAGGTCAACGTATAGGCGTTGGAAAGGACGAATAGAAGTTGCCTGATTTCCCATGGAAGGCTTCATAATAAAATTGGGATGTTTACAGGTCTTACAGACCTCACAAGCTCCTATATAACTTCTAACGTGGCGCACCATGCCAGGCCAGTAGAAGTTTCTTCGAATCAAATCCAAGGTCTTTTGAATACCTCCATGGGCACATATGGGTGAATCGTGAGCTCGACGAATGACCTGATCACATAAATTTTTGGGTATCCACAGCTCCCACGTTTGTTGTTCTTGGGTCTCATTACCCCGGCAATGTTCTGTTCTGATGTAGACAAATTTGTCTACTACTCTTATATCAGGATATGAGCTTGGGCTGTTCATGATTTTGTCCCTCAGTGTTTGGTAATCATCATCATCGAAATGCGGAGATGCCAAATCAACTTCAGGTTCTACCAACTGCAATGCATCGACTTCTAAACCAGGAACTCGTGATAGGGCGTCTGGAACTATATGCTCCTTTCCTTTGCGATGACTAACTTGGAATTTAAAGGATTGCAACTCCAGCACCCATCTAGCCAATCTACCAGTTAGATTCGGCTGCCGCATTAACCATACAAGACTTGAGTGGTCGGTTACCACTTCAAAGTCTTGCATTTCAATGTAGCACCGAAACTTCCTGATAGCCTCGACTGCCGCCAGACATTCCCTTTCTGTGACGCTATAGTTTCGCTGCGCTGAATTCAGTTTACGACTCATGTAGGCAATAGGGCTTTCATGATTTTCGTCGTCAAGTTGAACCAGCACAGCACCTAAATCGCTAGCGTCACAGTGTAGGAAAAATTTCCGGTTGAAGTCGGGGTTAGCTAGAATAGGGGCTGTTAAAAGAGATTTTATCTTGTTGAATGCGAGATCAGCCTCCTTTGTTCAATTGAATTTCTTTTTGGTGGAAAGCACCTCCGTTATAGGAAATACCACCGATGAGAAGTTTTCAATAAAGCGGCGGTACCACCCCGCAAGTCCAAGAAATCCTCGAACTTGTTTGAGGTTTTTTGGTACCGGCCACTTTTGAATCGCACTAACCTTATCCGGGTCAGTTGTGCTTCCACCATTGCCGATTACATAGCCAAGGTAGTTTACCTTGGTGACACAAAATTGGCTCTTAGATATATTCAGAGTAAGGTTAGCCTTACGAAATTGTGACGCTATTCTCATCAATACCTCCATATGGGTGTCGAAATTGTCCGAAACGATAACTGAATCATCTAAATACCCAAAGACACTATGGCGGAGATCGCTGGGGATGATTTCGTCCATCAGCCTGCACATTGTCTGGGGGGCGTTACAAAGCCCAAAAGGCATAACTACAAATTGATATAACGGCCTCCCAGGCACTGTGAAGGCTGTAAGTGCTTTGGACGAATCATCCAAAGCGATCTGCTAATAGGCGTCTTTCAGATCTATCTTCGTTATGAGATTAGCTTTGGGTAAACGAGCAAATATTCCTTCTATGGACGGCAAAGGGTATGTATCCTTTTTGGTCACAAAATTAAGTCTTCTCGCATCCAAGCACAGTCTTACTTTTCCTGGTTTAATTACAAGGCGCATAGGTGAGCTCCAAGCGGAAGTGGAAGGCTCAATCACTCCCAAAGCGAGCATCCGATCCACTTCTTGGAACATCACCTTTTCAACGGCCGGTGAAACCGGATAAAACCGTTGCTTAACCGGATTCGCCTCGCCAACATTAATATTATGTTTAATAAGAGATGTCCTAGCCCCTGTTTTCGAAATTGGGAAACAGTGCTTTGACGGCTTCCAATTGCTTCAACTGGGTAGCTGAGAGAGGATAAAATATGTCATCTCCACCCGTATCCGAATGATCGGAGCCAGCTACATCGTTAATGGTATTATCCAGTTCAAATATATTATGTAAATCTGGATTCAAGCCTTGAAAAGTAAACAGATCTAAGTCCTTTTCAACATTTGCCAAAACCTTAAATTCTCTGCAGAAGTCTATTCCCAAGATGACTCGCTGAGATAAAGATGGGACAATAAATAATCGCAATGTTTTTGTCTGACCCTTGACACAAACATCGGTGTCTATACAACCTTGAACTACTTGGGGATTGCCATCGGCGGTTTTGACAAAAGTCTTAAATCTGGAAAAATCAGAAAATTTTGAAAAGCCTTTTCTAGCCAAATCCGAGCCAATGCAACTGACATTGTAGTGGTCGTCTACTCAGTTGGAAAAAAAATTTTCCGGAATAATAATTTCTTGGTACATTGGCCCGATTAAATTCAAAATTTATTTGAGTTGATTCTTGCTCTTTTCAGAATTATTTCTATAATGAATGAAAACATTCGTATTACAACTACAAAGTTTATTAGCATGAATATCCATTTTCACATCTTGGGTATACTTCCCAAGCATGAATGAAAAAAGAAAAAAAAACAATAAGATTTGGTATGCTTTACATTTGCTATGAAGAAATGGATTTTGATAGAACCATCGAAAAAAAACTAACAACAACACCCTTTCTCATCTCTTTGGTTCTCTCATCTCCCAATGTGCCAGCTGTTTTTTTATTTTTCATTCAATTGTCCATTTACGCCCTCGGAGACTGCATGCACAGGGTGTTAATATTTCGACGGTTTTTGTCACGGATTATACTCACACTATAAATTTCGAGACCATTGTTTTACAAAAAATTAACTCGGTTTTTTGAGTTTAAATGATATTCCCAGTCAATTTTGAGTTCAAAATTTTCATTCATTTATATATTTGTAAAATACAATTGATGGGCCAGAAAGGGTCTGGAATTGGCAACTCAAAAATCTCTCCCAGCTGAGATGTCATTTTGACAATTTCCTCATTGGCCTTAAAGTAGAGAGAAAAGTAGGAATTGATACAAATCAGAAACTAGAGGAGAACAGTCTATTTCCTGTAAGATCTCAAACCATTTGGATCAATTCATCAAGTGCTCTGAAAAAAATCGAGACATTTTCTAAATAATCCAAGAAATTTTAGTGAAATTAAGAAGAACAATTTTTTGAGCAGATTTCATTAAAATAAATTAGAATAATATTCAAAAGGTAACTCATCATGCAAATTGTCGTTTTACCAAACACCCGTTTATGAATTGAAAAATTTTAGACTTTCGAAGGAATTATTGCAGCCAGATTTCCAACCTGGACAAATCTCTTTTCCCCAAGAAATCTTGCCAAGCGTTCCAGCTAAAATCATCCCAAAACCAATCTGAGGTGCAGCTTCCCACAGGGAAGCTTGCGACCAAGACGATTTTCTGAGGCAATTTTGTATCCATGTGACCACATTATCTCAACCTGATGTAAAATCCAAGAATTACGCAAATCAACATACCTGTATTGATGTTGCCACCAAAAATAAAAAAACATTCAGATCACACTTAGAGTGGAAAAAAGGCATAAATTAACATAAAAAGTATTTGATCTTCGTAAATATCAATTGGCTAAAAAGTTAACAAAAAAATGTTGCTTTGCAGTTTTTGCTAGTTTCGATACAAATCACGTTTTCCCGAGATATGAACTTATTCTAAAATGCCTAAAAATGTTTTACAAAAATGGGAGAAATTTAATACAAATGTCCACATGAAATTTCAAAAATTACTACAATTCAAAATTTAAAAGAAAACAACTTCATTAACCTAAATTGCACAAAATAATAATATTCTAAATTTTAAAACAACTTACTTAATCTAAATTGCACAAAACCCGAAAGCTACCCAAATCTAAATTAAAATAGTAAAAATTATAAAAATACAATTTTATACATGAGTCTCTTTACATTGTCATTGATATGAATTTCACGATGAATTCATAGATATTTCGATTTAACACAATTTTACTACATCAATTAAATTAAATTGCTTAACTCGAAAATAACTTAAGTCAATATTAAGTGTAGAATATGAGGACATTGCATTTTGAATATGTGGACAAATGTCCTTGCCCATTTTTTATCATATTTTTTTCCGATTTAAATATTCGTAAATAATTAGATCTAACATAAAATATCCTTAGCCTATTAAAATTGCACATTTCCCATTTAAAAATTCTGAATTAGTTTATAAAATATTTTCCTAAAAACCATATCACAGAAAATTTCAAAATTGCATTCTAATATTCGCTTAAAATGGATAGTATAAAAGATATTTCTACCGGTTAAAAAATTCATTAAATTCATTTACTATAAATAATTTAAAAATAGTATAAAATTGTAAAAGCAAACATTCAAAGCCTAAGCCTCATTTTCGCAAATCAAGTGTTTTCATTATCACGTAAGAAATAGTGAATACTCATCATGCCAAAATTGTATGCCTGCACATAAAGCATACCTACATTTCTATTTTACAAACATACTAGCAACCAGCATCCAGATCGTCGAAGGCCTTCAACATGATCGGGGAGCGGTGGTAAGTCATTTTGTTTCTTTTTTGGTTTTTACTATTTCATTGATGATACTTTTGCATTCCATTCATAAATCCCGTTCACATACTTCAGAGAGATAGAGAGAGAGAAAAAAATTACGCACGAGAGTAATATATCATAATGTGATTTTGTTGCTCTAATTTGCTATAAAAATTTAATTGTTTATTTTGTTTTGATCATCACTTACATTTGATTTGTCTCTATCTTTCGATTTAGAAAGTATCTGAAAGTGATTTTTTGAGTTTTTGTTTTGCTTTTGTGTTTTGATTGTAATTCCTTAAAATAATTTTTGATTAACCCATTAAGGGTTGGTAATATAATACACGTAAAATTTTGGTTCATATGTTATTAGGCTTGGAACATTTGCAATGAGTTTAAAAAATTATCTACATATATTTAACTACTTACATATTAAAATAAAAATATTTAAAAATATTGTTTATAACTAAAATTTTTGTATAAACTATGAATTTTCTGTGAATTAACAAATTTTCTACAAACTAAAGTTTTGCTATTACCTTTGTGTAAACTAAATTTGTTCTATGATAAGATTTTTCTGTACATTACGATTTTTTTATAAACTATTCGTACAAACTAAAATTTTCTAATACATTAAATTTTTCTAATAAATTTTCTGAATTATTCTATAATGTGAATCTACGATGTTTTTTATTCAAAGATGAATGTGTGAACTTAATACTACGTTTTCCTACAATAGGGATGACTGAGTAAGTGGGTGAGTGATGTTGGATTTAGGGATTCTATAACTAATAACCACATAGAATATAGGTAGGTGAGGGTTTCGAGGTATTTCTCATAACACCATGAGAAATATTTTCAACTATGATTTCGGAATGGTAAAAGAGAATATCCAAAGTTGTAATTTTCGTTATTTATATTTTCATTTGTTTTTAGGGGATTTTTTTATCAAATCAGTTTTCGATTTATTTCAAACCATTTCTATTCAGATTACAAATAAAAAGGGAGTCTATAATAATCTCTGTACTGGGAACATGGCTTGGTTAGAGCAGGACACGAACCCCCCACGGCTGTTGCTAGCGGAATAAAAGGCTCCCGCAGTCCTAACTCTATCCAGGACCCACGATGCTTTCATAAGGTTCGAAAATATGCATCAACAACGAAATTTTACTTCGCGTACATTACAGAATTTGGCGCCCAACGTGGGGCCGATGGATTAATACCATGTACTTCGGCTCTTTCCGATAATAGTATCTAGATTTCATTAATTAGGAAAAACTTAGAATTTTTTGTAGTCTGGAAATTTTTGTGTTCTGAATTCTTGTTAGAGTCCTCCAGGATATTTTCAGCGATTTGGGGTTTACTTCGAATCAGCTGACCGGTGGTATGTCTGCAACGTTTTCATTTCCAAATTTCCTTATTTATGAGAAATTTTATATTTTTTTCTGGGTATAATTAGACTTGTTTTTGGTTTCGTCACAGACTTAGTTACTAGCACCTGTTCGACTAATAGGATATCATTAATTTCGCAGATAATAGCAATTTAGTGACCATTGGCGAATAGATGGAGATATTAGGAATACAATTTTCCAAGCTGGTTTGTCTTGCGAAATTTAAATTTAATGATAATTAACCCACCATAGACCAGTTTTGTTTTCATTCAATTTATTTTTTTTTTTTTTGCTATTCTCGAAATCGTCCTTCATCACTCCATTCACTCTCCATTACCTTGTAGGAAACGTAAAAATGTTTATGATTGGCATTACGAATAATCTGGTTATTTTTTTCTACACTTTGCGTATGAAGACTTCTTTTTTTCTAAGATTTGAATATACATTGGAATAATCTAAGATTATTTAGATCTTATTGAAGCATTTTCTCTTTGAGAAAACGAAAATTGAATTCATTTTGTATTTTTTGGTTTTATACACATACTCTTATTAATCGCTGTAATGGCTACACAGAAGCCAGCGAATGACCCTTTAGAACTACCGGCAAATATAGCCGAGGTTCCACAGAATAAAAACCTTTCTTGCCAAATTTGTTCGCAGAGTTTGAACGAAGGGCAAGATTGTTTAACCATTAAAGAGTGTTCACACACTTTTCACAGACGTTGCCTTGAATCTCATTTAGAATCAACTTCGGAATGCCCTACGTGTAAACGAGCATGCCAGTTGAGTGAGATTCGTCCCCTCTTTGTTCAGGCTAAGGTACCACGTCCGAAATCTTCGCATACTAGAGGACGAGGTAGGGGTGCTATTTCAAAGCACTATAATACTCGGAGTGCAATCCGAAATCTTTTTCAAGAGGTTCAAAATCCCAATGTACAAGATAGTTTTATGGTAACTGAAGAACTCCTTCAAACACCGAATCGTACAGCAGAATCTGTTAATGGAAACATTGATGTTTCTCCGTTGCAAAATCCGGCTGCAGCAAATTCGTCAAATGTTGACTATGGGGAAATTAGTCGCATGATAGAAAGTTCTGTTACACGAATATTTCAACAAATGCAAGTTGCTCAGTCAAATAATTTGCCAGTTCACGGTAACATTCCTAGCGATAATATTCCTTCAAGGAATCGGCATGACACAAATCGAACAAATAGAAATTCAAATAGTAATCTTGGAAAACTGAGACCTAATGACGCAAGAAATGTTTTGAATGAACGTTCTAACAATGGGAATAACCGCTCAAATTTTCCTAATGCTCAGCAGAATCAATTTCAGTCGTCAAATATCTCCCCTAATTACCAAACAAGTGTATATAGCACCACAATTCATGCTGACAAAATCACTTCCATTATCCACAATTGGAATCTTAAATTCGACGGCTCCTCTACTGGACTAAATGTCGATGAGTTTTTATATAGAATCACGACACTTACCAAAGAAACTTTCGATGATGATTTTTCTGTTATATGCAGAAATTTGAACACGGTATTATCGGGTAAGGCACGCGAATGGTACTGGCGGTACCGCAAGCAAGTCCAGAATATAGAGTGGGATGATTTTTGTGTGGCAATTCGTGACCAATATAAGGATATGAAGTCGTCTTTTGATTTGTTAGAGGAAATTAGGAATCGAAAGCAAAAACCTGGTGAGTCTTATGATAATTTCTTTGACGCGATTTCGGTTATTGCCGACAGATTACCTAGACTTCTAGATGAAGAAGAACTTATCGAGATTATAGCTCGTAATCTTCGCCCAGAGATCCGCCAGGATTTGCTTTACGTCCCTATTCGATCTTTATCGCATTTACGTAAGCTTGTTCAGATGCGTGAAAATCTTTGGAATGACGAATATGTCCGTCGAACATTAGCTCAACGCAATGTTAATTCAATTTTTCCGCAACGCAGACATGTATCTGAGATTGATCAGGAGATTCTGACCGATTCAGCATTGATTGACGCTGTCTCGAAACCTGACGTTTCTTCGAAATGTTGGAATTGTGAGAGACCTGGCCATCATTGGCAGGACTGTTTGCAAGATCGTACCATATTTTGTTATGGTTGCGGCCTTAAAAATATATATAAGCCGAATTGCACCCAATGTAAAGCCCGTAATCAAGGTTCAAAAAACTTAAGACACAATCCTCCTCCGGAGAACAATCCACTACTCTAGAGGCGGAAAATGATATAGTAAATGCCAATTTAAACATACCCAGCTCTGACAACCACACAGATAGGACAAATTATGATTTTTCTGGAGTCACTATATTGAAGAGGAATTGTGAACGTAGTATTAATTCTGAGAAAGATATTTCTAAAATAATCTTTCCTAGATTACCACTGCATAAGCGGTGGGAATTGTACATTAAGAGGAGGAATGAGATTTTTAATGTCTCCGAAATCACTAATTTAAAAAAACCGAAGAGATCAACAATTCGTCTTCGAAGATTTCACAAAATGCGTAAATTGTGTCGTAAGATACATATTTCAACGATAATTTCCAATCCAAAAGACATGCGGTACTACGCTAAGGTATCCTTTTTGTATTTTCACGAGTATGGACTCTTGGATACTGGTGCAAATGTAAGCTGTGTTGGGGGAAAATTGGCTCAAAATGACTTTTCGAAATACCCTAATTTTGTCAATTTTAAATCCTCCGTCAACACTGTGGATGGTAAAAGACAAACAGTTCTTGGATGGATTATGGTGAATGTAACTTTCAGAAATATCACCAAGGAGCTTAAATTATACATTGTCCCTTCAATTGCTCAAAATTTAATTTTGGGAATTGACTTTTGGAAGTCTTTTAACCTTCTACAGAATTTGTTAGGGACTGTTGACATTTTGGCTTTAAATGGTGATAATATTTGTACAAGCGATATATCAACAATTCAGGCTGACTTCGAAATTTCTGATGACATAGACGATAATTGTTTCAAACTGACCAATGATGAGCGCAGACGATTAGAGGCTGTTATAGCTCTTTTTCCGAATTTTGAAACCCAAGGTCTCGGCAGGACTGGACTAATTAAGCACTCGATTGATGTTGGTGATGCTCCTCCCACAAAGCAACGATTCTACCCCGTGTCACCGCATGGAGCTCACCTATGAGGTTGGTGGTGAAGCCTAACAAAGTAAGACTGTGCTTGGATGCACGTAAATTGAATACAGTAACAAGGAAGGATGCTTATCCTCTCCCAAATATAGAGGGTATTTTTTTCAAGACTCCCCAAGGCCAATATAATTTCCAAGTTAGACTTAAAAGATGCCTTCTGGCAAATTGGCCTCGAGGAAAAATCAAAACATTTGACGGCATTCACAGTACCCGGACGGCCTTTATACCAGTTCGTGGTAATGCCGTTCGGGCTATGCAATGCCCCTCAAACGATGTGCCGTCTGATGGATGCACTTATACCTCCCGATCTTCGTCACTCGGTATTTGGATACTTGGACGATCTTGTCATTGTATCGGAGAATTTCGAAGATCATTTGGAAATTTTAATGAGGATTTCAGCTCAATTTAGAAAGGCTAATCTCACGCTTAATGTCTCTAAAAGCAAATTTTGTGTCACCAAAGTTAGTTATCTCGGTTATGTTATTGGTAATGGGGGAATTACGACAGACCCCGAGAAGATAACCGCGATAACCAACTGGCCAGTGCCCAAGAACTTGAAACAAGTTCGTGGTTTTCTTGGCCTTGCTGGTTGGTATCGTCGGTTTCTTCCAAATTTTTCAACCGAAACATTCCCCATAACCGAGGTGCTATCCACGAAAAGAAAATTCCAATGGACAGACGAGGCTCAAGTGGCATTTGAGAAAGTTAAGTCTTTGCTGACGACAGCCCCAGTGTTGAGTAACCCCGATTTTACTCGTAAGTTTTATCTCCACTGTGACGCAAGTGACTTTGGCGTCGGCGCAGTCCTTGTGCAGATGGATGATGAGGGGAATGAGCGTCCAATAGCTTACATGAGCAAGAAGTTAAACACCGCGCAACGTAACTACAGTGTTACTGAGCGTGAGTGTTTAGCTGCTCTGGAAGCTATTAAGAAGTTCAGATGCTATCTTGAACTTCAAGAATTTGAAGTGGTCACAGACCATTCAAGCCTTCTGTGGCTAATGCGGCAGCCTGATCTCAGTGGCAGGCTGGCTCGTTGGGTATTCAAGTTACAGTCCTATAAATTTACTATTAGCCATAGGAAAGGCAAGGACCACGTAGTACCTGACGCCCTCTCTAGAATACCAATGGATGATATTTCGACATTGGAAATTATAGACCCTGGCATAGACTTCAATTCACCCGCATTTGACGATATTGATTATTTGGACTTGAAAGATAAGGTGGTTAAGAACCAGGACAAGTACCCTGACGTAAAAGTAGTGGACAAATATGTGTACTATCGTACAGAACACTACTCTGGAGAAGAGCCACAGGAGCAACAAAGTTGGAAACTTTGGATTCCAACGAGTTTGCGGACGGAAACAATTTCCAAAGCTCATGATGTGCCAGAATGTGCCCATGGTGGTATGGCCAAAACCCTGGACCTGTTAAGGCGGACATTCTTTTGGCCAGGCATGGTATGCGATGTGCGAGACTATATTCGTGATTGTGAAGTCTGTAAGACAACAAAATCACCAAATATGGTGTTGAAACCTCCAATGAGCACATTGCCTGAGACCTTGCGCCCATTTCAACGTTTATACGTGGACATATTAGGACCATACCCTAGGAGTAAGTCTGGTCATATAGGAATTCTAATAGTCCTAGACCATCTGTCCAAATTTCACTGGCTTTGTCCACTTCGAAAATTCAATACATCTCCTATCCAAGATTTCCTCTTGAAGCACATTTTCCATGTCTATGGTGTGCCTGAGTGTATTGTTAGCGACAATGGCAGTCAATTTCGGTCGAACGAACTGAACTCGTTTTTGACTATGTATGGTGTGAAGCACATTTATACGGCTCTTTATTCACCGCAATCAAATGCGTCGGAGCGGGTAAACCTATCCCTGATTGCTGGAATTAGATCGTACCTTAAGGGTAACCACAAGGAATGGGATGAAAAACTGAGCCATATAAGCTGTGCTCTCCGAAACGCATTTCATCAATCAATTAAGTGTTCTCCATATTACGCCCTCTTTGGGTTCGATATGGTGACCCATGCTTCATCATATGATTTGCTAAATAAATTAAACCTTCTTAATGAGTCCACACCTTCACTATTAGCGAAAGATGATCATTTACGGCTGATCCGTCAAAATCTCAGAAAGCACATTAAAGAGGCCTACGACAAAAACCAATCTTCCTATAATCTTCGGACAAGACCTCAACAATTTAATATCGGTCAGACAGTTTATCGAAGAAATTTCGCTCAAAGCAGTTTTGAGAAATCTTTCAATGCAAAACTGGCTCCTGTTTTTGTGAAAGCTATAGTGAAAGAGAAGTTAGGAAAACATTATTATGTTCTAGAAGATTTTGAAGGTAAAACGACTGGAACATATCATGGAAAAGATATTCGAACATAAACGTCCTTTCTCCATCTAATTAACTTTAGAATATCTATGTTAATTATCTGGTTTTGTAGTGGTCGTCTACTCAGTTGGAAAAAAAATTTTCCGGAATAATAATTTCTTGGTACATTGGCCCGATTAAATTCAAAATTTATTTGAGTTGATTCTTGCTCTTTTCAGAATTATTTCTATAATGAATGAAAACATTCGTATTACAACTACAAAGTTTATTAGCATGAATATCCATTTTCACATCTTGGGTATACTTCCCAAGCATGAATGAAAAAAGAAAAAAAAACAATAAGATTTGGTATGCTTTACATTTGCTATGAAGAAATGGATTTTGATAGAACCATCGAAAAAAAAACTAACAACAACACCCTTTCTCATCTCTTTGGTTCTCTCATCTCCCAATGTGCCAGCTGTTTTTTTTATTTTTCATTCAATTGTCCATTTACGCCCTCGGAGACTGCATGCACAGGGTGTTAATATTTCGACGGTTTTTGTCACGGATTATACTCACACTATAAATTTCGAGACCATTGTTTTACAAAAAATTAACTCGGTTTTTTGAGTTTAAATGATATTCCCAGTCAATTTTGAGTTCAAAATGTTCATTCATTTATATATTTGTAAAATACAATTGATGGGCCAGAAAGGGTCTGGAATTGGCAACTCAAAAATCTCTCCCTGCTGAGATGTCATTTTGACAATTTCCTCATTGGCCTTAAAGTAGAGAGAAAAGTAGGAATTGATACAAATCAGAAACTAGAGGAGAACAGTCTATTTCCTGTAAGATCTCAAACCATTTGGATCAATTCATCAAGTGCTCTGAAAAAAATCGAGACATTTTCTAAATAATCCAAGAAATTTTAGTGAAATTAAGAAGAACAATTTTTTGAGCTGATTTCATTAAAATAAATTAGAATAATATTCAAAAGGTAACTCATCATGCAAATTGTCGTTTTACCAAACACCCGTTTATGAATTGAAAAATTTTAGACTTTCGAAGGAATTATTGCAGCCAGATTTCCAACCTGGACAAATCTCTTTTCCCCAAGAAATCTTGCCAAGCGTTCCAGCTAAAATCATCCCAAAACCAATCTGAGGTGCAGCTTCCCACAGGGAAGCTTGCGACCAAGACGATTTTCTGAGGCAATTTTGTATCCATGTGACCACATTATCTCAACCTGATGTAAAATCCAAGAATTACGCAAATCAACATACCTGTATTGATGTTGCCATCAAAAATAAAAAAACATTCAGATCACACTTAGAGTGGAAAAAAGGCATAAATTAACATAAAAAGTATTTGATCTTCGTAAATATCAATTGGCTAAAAAGTTAACAAAAAAATGTTGCTTTGCAGTTTTTGCTAGTTTCGATACAAATCACGTTTTCCCGAGATATGAACTTATTCTAAAATGCCTAAAAATGTTTTACAAAAATGGGAGAAATTTAATACAAATGTCCACATGAAATTTCAAAAATTACTACAATTCAAAATTTAAAAGAAAACAACTTCATTAACCTAAATTGCACAAAATAATAATATTCTAAATTTTAAAACAACTTACTTAATCTAAATTGCACAAAACCCGAAAGCTACCCAAATCTAAATTAAAATAGTAAAAATTATAAAAATACAATTTTATACATGAGTCTCTTTACATTGTCATTGATATGAATTTCACGATGAATTCATAGATATTTCGATTTAACACAATTTTACTACATCAATTAAATTAAATTGCTTAACTCGAAAATAACTTAAGTCAATATTAAGTGTAGAATATGAGGACATTGCATTTTGAATATGTGGACAAATGTCCTTGCCCATTTTTTATCATATTTTTTTTCCGATTTAAATATTCGTAAATAATTAGATCTAACATAAAATATCCTTAGCCTATTAAAATTGCACATTTCCCATTTAAAAATTCTGAATTAGTTTATAAAATATTTTCCTAAAAACCATATCACAGAAAATTTCAAAATTGCATTCTAATATTCGCTTAAAATGGATAGTATAAAAGATATTTCTACCGGTTAAAAAATTCATTAAATTCATTTACTATAAATAATTTAAAAATAGTATAAAATTGTAAAAGCAAACATTCAAAGCCTAAGCCTCATTTTCGCAAATCAAGTGTTTTCATTATCACGTAAGAAATAGTGAATACTCATCATGCCAAAATTGTATGCCTGCACATAAAGCATACCTACATTTCTATTTTACAAACATACTAGCAACCAGCATCCAGATCGTCGAAGGCCTTCAACATGATCGGGGAGCGGTGGTAAGTCATTTTGTTTCTTTTTTGGTTTTTACTATTTCATTGATGATACTTTTGCATTCCATTCATAAATCCCGTTCACATACTTCAGAGAGATAGAGAGAGAGAAAAAAAATTACGCACGAGAGTAATATATCATAATGTGATTTTGTTGCTCTAAGTTGCTATAAAAATTTAATTGTTTATTTTGTTTTGATCATCACTTACATTTGATTTGTCTCTATCTTTCGATTTAGAAAGTATCTGAATGTGATTTTTTGAGTTTTTGTTTTGCTTTTGTGTTTTGATTGTAATTCCTTAAAATAATTTTTGATTAACCCATTAAGGGTTGGTAATATAATACACGTAAAATTTTGGTTCATATGTTATTAGGCTTGGAACATTTGCAATGAGTTTAAAAAAATTATCTACATATATTTAACTACTTACATATTAAAATAAAAATATTTAAAAATATTGTTTATAACTAAAATTTTTGTATAAACTATGAATTTTCTGTGAATTAACAAATTTTCTACAAACTAAAGTTTTGCTATTACCTTTGTGTAAACTAAATTTGTTCTATGATAAGATTTTTCTGTACATTACGATTTTTTTATAAACTATTCGTACAAACTAAAATTTTCTAATACATTAAATTTTTCTAATAAATTTTCTGAATTATTCTATAATGTGAATCTACGATGTTTTTTATTCAAAGATGAATGTGTGAACTTAATACTACGTTTTCCTACAATAGGGATGACTGAGTAAGTGGGTGAGTGATGTTGGATTTAGGGATTCTATAACTAATAACCACATAGAATATAGGTAGGTGAGGGTTTCGAGGTATTTCTCATAACACCATGAGAAATATTTTCAACTATGATTTCGGAATGGTAAAAGAGAATATCCAAAGTTGTAATTTTCGTTATTTATATTTTCATTTGTTTTTAGGGGATTTTTTATCAAATCAGTTTTCGATTTATTTCAAACCATTTCTATTCAGATTACAAATAAAAAGGGAGTCTATAATAATCTCTGTACTGGGAACATGGCTTGGTTAGAGCAGGACACGAACCCCCCACGGCTGTTGCTAGCGGAATAAAAGGCTCCCGCAGTCCTAACTCTATCCAGGACCCACGATGCTTTCATAAGGTTCGAAAATATGCATCAACAACGAAATTTTATTTCGCGTACATTACAACATTGGCACCGGTATCTATTAGTCCGAGTTCAGTAAATTCAAGAAATTTTACCTTTGCGTAATAACGCATATCCGTGGGGTTAGATACTATCGCAGAAATATGTAATTTCCCATACCTCTTGCGTATCTCCCAATATCTTCGCAAACGTAACGTTGAACGCTTAGGCTTAGATATCGTCGAGAGTGAAAAAATTGAATTATTAAAAATAGCATTTCTTTTTTCAAGATACCTTTCCCATCTTTTATGATATGGAAGTGGCGTATTCGTTTGTGAAACATCCCCAAAATGATAAGGAGAAATTTGCGTATCTTCGTCCTGTGAAGGTCTTTTTAGAATAGAATTCACAGGTCTTATACCCGCGATAGGTGGTGATATCGTGTCCAATTCTTGATTTATTGTTGTTGTTCCCTTTTTGGAACAGGATTCTCCCAGTTTTTTGACAAATTTCTAGGAGAACATCTAATACAACTAGGTTTATACACTTTTTTGGCCCCGCAGCCGTAGCAAAAGATTTGTCTGTCCTCGAGACAATCCTGCCAGTGATGTCCTAGGTTGTCACAGTTCCAACATATCGAACGTACGTAATGTTTTTCTAAAGCATCAACAGAAATACATGACTGATCAGATATTTGTTCATGCTCCTGGGGTAACTCAACTTCGGCTACATGTCTACGTGGCATAAACGTATTTACAGTTCTACCCAGAAGGCTGCGTTTGACATGTTCGTCATTCAAAAAATGTTCCCTTACCTGCACAAGTTTACGTAGTTCAGCTATAGATCGAACAGGGACATACAAAAGCTCCTGTCTAATATCCGGTCGTAAATTACGGTAACTATTTCTATCAAATCAGTCTCGTACATTGGAGATGGTAATCGATCCATCATATGGCTTCAAAATAAGTGTCAAAATTCTCACCGGGTTTTTGTCTACGATTTCGGATTTCTTCACGAATATCATAGGCAGTCCTACAGTCCCTATATTGAGATCGAATACTCTCACAAAAAGATTCCCATTGGATAGATTGGACCTGTTTTCGGTATCGCCAATACCAATCACGGGCCTTATCTACCAACAATATCTGAAGATTTTTACAAATAACGTTAAAATCTCTATTAAAAGTGTTCTCAGTTAAAAATTGGACTCTGTACAGAAATTCATCGACATTTAATCCATTAGACGAACCGTCGAATCTGACGTTCCAACTTTGAATTATTGCCGATATCCTGTCTGAAGTAAAATTGGATCTTGAAGAACTTGGAGATGTAGAAAATATATTTTGGTTTGCGTTATTATTAGGTGAAGGCAATCTATCTTGTGGAATTGGATATCCTGACTCTGGCATCGATGTGGCCGCATGATCAACTCGATTTGCTAATGGTCCTAAAGACGGATTTCCAGGCATTTGAGGAGCAGGGATTAAATTCATATTGCCTAGCAATCTAGTCAAAGTCTGTTCAATCATTCGATTGATTTGGGTGTAATCTATTTCCGCCTGAGATCTTTGACAAGGCTCAGAACGATTTTGATTAACCTGATCGTCATGCAATCTATTATTCCTGCCAGGTGTTCCCACTGGATCCTCCTGGGGTGCATTAAATAAAGAATTCTGAAATTCCATTTGCAAAGTACGGCTACGAGTCTGATAGTAAGCCTTGGCTCCACGTCCTTTTCCCCGTGACTTACTACTATGATAGTTTACGCCACTTCGATTTGGCTCAGCATTATTTACTTCGCCATCCGTACCCACTAAATCATTCGAAGAAAATACATATTTTCTCAGCTCTGATAACTGACATGGTCGCTTACATATGGGACATTCCGAAGAAGTACCCAAAAAATTCTCAATACAAGCACGATGATAAGTATGAGAGCATTCTGTCAAAATTAAACATTCTTGGGATGCCACTAATGGTTCCGAGCATAGAGTACAAGTAAAATCATTAGAGTAAGCTTCTGCAGCTGAGGCCAAAACATTTCGACCTGGAGGTGGTGTACGATTTAGTGTGTAAATATAACCATAGCGATAGGCGGTAGGCGAACACTTATTTACGTGTATTTCTTATGGGAAGCCCAAAATCCGCGACGGAATACCGTGACGGCTAGCGGCGTAAATTAAAACTTATTCTAACTCCTTGGCGAAAACTAGTATAGTGTTGCCATCGCTTATCAATTTTTTTTAACTCACCACTAGGAATTGCTGTTGCCTGGACACGTGTAGATTATTTTTTCCTGAAATAACTCAACAACTAACAAGTCATTGTATGTTTTTATTCAACTTCATTGTCTAATATTGTCAAAGCATGCTGTATTGACAACAAAAACGCTAGGAAACGTGAAAAAGGGAATTATTCGCCGTCAAGCTTATTGTATTTGCCGTTGCGGCAAAAATGTTTCGCCTACCGCCTATCGCTATGGTTATATTTACACACTTAATGCCATTTTAGCTATCTCGTAATTCAAGTCAACGAAATTTAACAAAAAAGTCTACTGCCAAACTAATACTCGTTTTCCTACCAATAATGAGCTGTAAAAAGTGGTTTCTAGAAAATCTAGTCAATACAGAATACAAAACTTGTCTATGGTGTCTTAAACAGTCTAAGGTAAATTAAAAGATCTTCAACACACCAACTTGAGGAGAAAATTCATATTCACCATCCACCTAACGTTATTCGGACAATAAATTGCCCGTGGCTAATATATTGTGCTCCTGAGCAACGATAGTGTTGATATCTAAGTGAACGAACTTAATTTTACCCTGGCTATATAAAACAGCTTAAAGTTTACCAAAAATATAAAACTTTCAAATAACGAAGAAAAGAAATGCAAAAAATTAACTGGTTAGTTAGCCCGAATGCTAATATCCTCAAGTAACTACACGATCCTAGATAATTTTGCACTTTATTCCACGCAATAATCTTGTCCGCAATCTCAGTTTACTAGAAGCCAAAAGATGAAATTTACAACATTCTAACACGAACCGAAAAGACGAACGTCCTCTTTCCGGCCCCACGTTTTGGGCGCCAATTAATGTAATGAACACTAAAGTGTTTATAAATTATTTCAAAGAAATATCCATTTTTCTATCTAGGAGAGAACCAAGTAGTGAGAAAAGCGGGAGCCATCAATGAGCTAGCCAATAAGTCGGTTGGGGGGTTCGTTTCCCACCACTACAGAACTCCAGTTCAACATTACACCAATAATATTTTGACTCCCTGTTTAATTTACGTTACCAATGGACCAAGCGACATTAAATAAAATAAAACAAAAGCCCCGAACAATCTAGTTATCAAAAAATCTGAAAAAAAAACTAATCAAATTGGTATTGACAAAATTTCCTAAATTTCATAGTTAATCCTGGTGTTAAGTGGAGTACCTGCCTCTAAACCCACCCATCCATTGGTTCTAATGGCACAAGATTTTTAGAACCCCAAAATTGAAAGCTCAGAAACCAACAAATTTACGCTCATCATTTTTGTAGGAAAATTTCGCATATGATTTACCACTTCATAATGTAATACTTCGATTTATTTAAATAATTCATAATTTTAGAAGATAACAATGTTCATCCTTGTAAAGAAATTTTAGACAACTATAAATTCAAACTCATCAAAACAAATGTATACATATATTCATATATATTTATATATATATATGTTCCTTACTCGAAATATTAATATAAATTTTCATAATTTAAACAATATTAGAATTATACCATTTTTAGAAGAAAAAAATCTATTTAAACTAAACTAAACCGAGTGAAATATAAATTTCCTAACCAAGGAATATGCCTACTTTCATGGTAGGGTATTCAATGAAAAAATAGAAAGTTCAAAATAGAAATGCTATCAAATAGAAAAAAAAAATCAACGTAGCAAAACAAAAAAATTATCATCAATAAATGATTTCATAAAGATCAAAACGGAATCAATGAAATTCTCAGTAAGAAGGCAAATATAAAACCAGAAAAGAGTACATCATATAAATACTACTAAAACACTTCTCCTTCATTCACAAACTCATTGCTCAGAGAGAATCGTATAACAGTCTCTGTGACTGAATATAACACTTTAAGTTATGGTTGAAATAATACTACGCATTAAATTTATTTTGTTTGTTGTTTTTTTTTTTCATTAAAGAAACGGTTTGTGAGTGAATTGTGAGGTGTGGGGAATTTGTCGTAAAATGCGAGGGGGTAACAACAGAATTTTTATGCGTACTTACATACTCTTACTGGATCAATGATTGTAGAGGCCTCCATCAGTCACTGGTCGTAGAGTTGTTGTTGTGATGCTGTAGGATTTTACAGGGTGTACTCAATAGTATTTACCATTATTTTAAAATTAATTAGATTCCATTTTTTCATGATAAAATCCACATTACTTACAGACTAGTTAATTTAATTTCAACAATTAGATAAATTTTAGTTATTCCAAAATTCCTTTTTGATCATAAACATAATATATTGGAGTTTGTCTCCACGATTATTTTCACATGTTTTATAGAGCTGTATAACTTTTCCGCTCGCGTAACGTTGATAGACTAAAGAATGTGATTGCTGCCTAGCTTTGTGGATGCTTGGAGAATTGGTAATTTTGTCCTCTTACGTCTTTCTTGTTGACTAGTCGATTGCAGTTCTCAATGGACTTCTTCTCACAGAGATATTAGCATCTTGAGTGGCATAACCCAGCAAACTTCAACGACGGTCTTGGTTGACTATTCCATTATTAATTAATTTAATTTGCCATTCTAAAGGGCCGTAAGCTGACGAATATCCTTCTCTAATGAATCTTCAGTTTTATTAAGATTTTGTCTGGGACCGAATTCAAGCCAATTGGTATTTCTTTCTCTTGATTTTCTCCGGCCTTTTTCCAAATTTGATTTTGGAAGAAATTTACAAATCGTTGCCAATATCGACCACTTTTGGATTAATATCTCCCACCAAGGAAGCTGCTCTGTGGCGAAAGGCTCCTATGGGATTCGTATCGTGAAAAATTCTGGTTTGCAATAGAAAGGCAAAAATCCTAGCGGTATATTTGATGACTTTATATGAATTATGGATAGTCTGATCACACTCCTATCACACATAAAATATTCAATTAAAACATTTTCCCGAATTCTTTTAATTCACACAAAATTTTACCTTTATTGAAGAGGATTATTCCAGTCGGGTAATTTTACAATATCTTTTCAATAAACCGAATGGTGATTGGAAAATTTTTGGTCGAATTAACTTGACCTAAAATGATGTGTTATAGTCGAATGTTCAGATAAGAAGGAAGTTATGATTTCCGTCACGAGTTAAGCTTAGCTGAGCGCAAAATCATTAATCGAATATCGAATGCTTTACTGGGTGATCGAAGAGTTACCATATGAACACGTTCATCTAACCGGGTTCTCAACGGGTTAATATAAAAAAATTAGAGGGAAACATTTTATGACAGAACACGTTCTTTACACGCTTGATATAAAAATCTTATTGGATCTACACATGTAGTGAAGTAGACTTACCAGAATAGCCAATTGTTCAACATATTTCAAAAGTTTTTCATTTTTGGTGCGATTCGGATAACCAAAATGAAAGATTCCTAAGAGTTTGTCCGAGACTGGTTGAGGACCTCTCTATGGGGTGCTACTACTAAAATGTCCCAGGACGTGCCCTTAGGAACGAGTCCAAGACGTGTCCTAAAGTGTAAATTTACCCCGTCAATGACAAACCCATGTTAAAGTGACCGGCCCATTCCATACGTCTTGACCAGAACTAGGATTGGTTCATACACACCAGGACTAGTCCTGTACCGGTCCTGTGGTTGATCCATTTCCCGTGGGGTATGTGCACGCGCTGAATTTCACCACTCGATCATAAATTGTTGGCGATTTGGTAACATACAAATCAGTTGATTCCGTAACAAATCCCAAAGTATTATATTGCGTAATTTTAATCCACCGCGACTTTGCAACGGTACTCGACGTTCGGTATAAAGACTTATGCCGAATTCGATTGAGGCAACCATTATTAACGGAAAGTACGCAGGTGAAAATGTAGGTATTCCTCGAATACCAATGATTCCGACTGATCTTCCGTTTGACTTCAAACGATTGCAATTTCCAGTTCGCCTTGCGTTCGCAATGACAATTAACAAGTCGCAAGGCCAATCGCTTAGTGTTTGCGGGATAAATTTAGAAAATCATTGTTTTTCACATGGGCAGTTATACGTTGCGTGTTCACGAGTTGGAAACCATCCGCTTTGTTTGTGTTAACGTCAGACCAAAAAACAAAAAATGTGGTTTACCAAAGAGCACTTCAATGAAACGGATAATTTGTGGACACGTACGGATAATATGTGGACACGTAGGTTGGCTGATAAGTCCCCGGTCTGACACACAGATGGCGTCGCTAGTATTAAATGCATATTATTTTTATATAGTACCAACCTTCAAATGATTCGTGTCAAAATTTGACGTCTGTATGTCAATTAGTTTGTGAGATAGAGCGTCTTTTGTTAAGCAACTTTTGTTATTGTGAAAAAAATGGAAAAAAAGGAATTTCGTGTTTTGATAAAATACTGTTTTCTGAAGGAAAAAAATACTGTGGAAGCAAAAACTTGGCTTGTGTTTATTCTCCATGATTTATTTATTTTGTTTTGGCAAAATAAAATAAATCTCTTATAGAATAAAAATTAAAATCTGCTGCCCCTTTCATTCTTTCTATATTGCAGCCAATCCGAAGGTAGTAATTCATACGTCAGGTACTGAATGGCACGCGCAAGAACATTTCACTTGCGTATGCTATTCAAGCCACCAGCCAAATAATATGAAATTCAACACCGGTAATTGGCTTCATATGGAAAAAGAATTTAACTGCAGCATAAGCAATTCCGGCAAATAATTAGACTATGTTATTTTTCTTTTACTTTTGTTGTTTACTTGTATTAACTATTAGTATATAAGGCAGAAGAAATTTAATAAAAATGATCACTACGATTAAACCTCTTGGTGTTTCAATTGGCGTGATTATATTCTTTCTTGGTGTACCACCGAGTAAAGAATTTTAAACTCCCTTTAAAAGAAAGTTCTGGTGTACTACCAGGACTGTCATTAAACCATTTATTCTGGTGTACCACCAGAATATAAGCTGAGCAAACGAGTCCAAGCATTAACATATTGGCGACCGTGACAGGACACTTTGTGCCTGCAACCACTCATCCGGACCCTTTGTGCCTGCAACCACTCATCAGGACCCTTTGTGCCTGCAACCACTCATCAGGACCCTTTGCGCCTGCAACCACTCATCAGGACCCTTTGTGCCTGCAACCACTCATCAGGACGCTTTGTGCCTACAATACCCATTGCGCCTATAACTACTCAACTGGACCTTCGTTCCTATCAGGACCGTCGTCTCTACAATTAATCAACAGGACCTTTGCTCCTATAATCTATACCAGTCAACTTTCGTTACGATGGAAACTCAGATTGAGCTCCTGCGACAGCTGAAGGATATCGGCGAAGGCATCGCCAATTTCATCAGAAATATTAAGAAAGATCCAAAAAGCCGAAAGACCACCGCATATTACCAAGACCGACTGGCTAGGCTCAATGCCGCCTGGAAAGAGTTCGAAGAAGCGGACAACCAGCTACGATGCTCAGAGGGTGTCGATCCGTCCAGCGAATACTTCGTTTCCGGTTATTATGACAAATCAAAAGCATGGCCTTGGAATGTATAAAATTATTGGAACATGAGCTCATCGAGAAAGTCCCAACGTCAGACGCAAAGAACCCTCCAAACGTACAATCCTTACATAAGGAGAACGAACAGGTGGGTGCCACTAGTGGTCACGACGGTCTTATTAGCCGTTCGTTGGCCAAAATGGAAGCCCTGAGTCGGCAACTAGAAGGTTTGCAAGTTAGTGACCAGGAGAGAACCTACTATGAGGTGAAAATGGCCACAATAAACCGTCTATGGCAACAGATAGAGTGCCTCAACGACGATGTTCTAGACAAGTACCCAGACCCAGAGCTACTCGGGTACGATACTGCAAAATACATCTGGCTCGAGAAAGAGGTCCAGGCAGCAGTTATCCAACTCTCTAGTGCCAGCAGGGATTCAACCTTCTCCAACCCGGAAGTTGTGGCCCGACCAACTTCTTTACCACTGCCTGCAGTCACTATCTTCAAATTCGATGGTGACTATATGAAATGGATATCATTTTCGGATCTCTTCACAAAAATGATCCATGAGCAGAAAATCCCAAATGCTCACAAGATGTGGTACTTGAAAAACCACGTAATGGGCGAAGCAGCAAGCCTTATTGCGCACCTTGCCATAACAGAAGACAATTATCCCACGGCATGGCAATTGTTGGAACATCGTTATAACAACAAGAGGGTTATGGCAGCCACGGCAATCCAAAGGCTACTCGATCAACCCTCAGGTGCTGGATCTTTAAGTGCCCTCAAGTGATTACATGACACAACAAAACAATGTTTGGCAGCACTCTCCAACATGGGACTCCAGACTTCGTCATGGGATCCACATTTAATCCACCTCCTCGTTAAAAAGTTGGATAAAGGTGTTCATAGTCAATATGAACAAATGATCAAAAATCCGAAGGAACAAACCATAAGCGACTTCCTATCGTTCTTGGAGAAATATTTTCATAATCTGGAAGCAATGGGTGTAAAGGAAAAAACCTCTATCAATAGCTCCAAAAATTGCGCCCTGACTTCCCATCCAAGTCCTGAAAGCCGACATTGCATCATTTGTAAGAAGGACTTTCACCAATTATACCGATGCCAGGAATTCGCTCTACTCAGCACAAAACACCGCCTCAATCTTGTACTGGGACAGAAGTTATGTGTGAATTGCTTTAGCAGCAGACATTCCACGAAACAATGCACGAATTTAGGCCGCTGCCAAAAATGTGGGAGAAAGCACAATACGCTCGTTCACCTTGAACAATCTCCCACGCAACCCTCTAAATCCTCAAGTAAATCAATCAAGGGAGATCAAATGGAACACCCCAAAACACCAGAATCAGCAACAACTTCCAACCAATCCACTGCGGCTTCGCTTATCACTACCCCATCCGTTATAGCTGAAAGTTTGGCCTTAAACTCTGAATCTCGAAGGCCCTATATTCTACTAGGAACCGCATTGGTCAAGATTAAGGCGAATGGTCTGGAAACCGAATGCAAAGCAATACTCGACTCGGGATCTCAAGTCAACCTAATTACGGAAAGATTAGTAGCACGACTGGGTCTACCAAGTAGACCTACGACTATGTCAATTAGTGGTATAGGAAGAAATCGGACCAAGGTTCAACACAGAGTGAACATTTTGCTCCAGTGAAGATACAGCAATTTCTCATCACGCCTGGGGGCATTCGTACTTCCCCAAATAATTACTCCCCAACCTGCTCAATTTATCCACATTGATAAATGGCAAATTCCCAAGAATGTAACGCTGGCAGACCCTACCTTCAACCGTCCAGGCCAAATCGACATCCTATTAGGCGCAGAATATTATCATCAGCTACTCGCTATCGGACAAATCCAACTAGGAGATAACCTTCCAATCTTGCAAAACACAACACTTGGGCGGATAGCATCAGGGAAGGTCTTTGATCAACATTTGCAAACATCAATATGTGGAGTACTAACGGATGAAGATAGCATGAATCAGACAATCGAACAATTTTGGAAACTGGAAGAAGTCGATAATACACAGTAGCAATTATCGATATATGACGCACAGTGTGAAGCCCACTTTAATCAGCATACTGGACGTGACAAAGAAGGAAGATTCATCGTACGGCTCCCGTTTTGTGCCGAACCAAGCTCTTTAGAGTCACACAGTCTCGCTTTCAACCGTTTCCTATCATTGGAACGGCGACTATCCAAAGACATTACTTTAAAACAACAATATATACAGTTTATGAAGGAATACGAAGCACTAGGCCATATGACTAAAGTCAACATAGACAATGTGACAGGAGCAAAATATTTTATTCCCCACCACTGCGTCCTACGACCTGAAAGAAGCACCACTAAACTCCGAGTAGTATTCGATGCTTCAACAAAAACATCCTCTGGAAAGTCACTGAACGATGTTTTATATACTGGCCCAACACTACAGAATGATCTGTTTGCTATTCTGCTACGCTTCAGATTGCCACGTTTCGTGTTTACCACAGACATAGAAAAAATGTTTCGTCAAATACTGATACATCCTAGAGACAGACCATATCAGATTATCCTGTGGCGGAACAATACCACCGAACCTATCAACTACTTCACATTAAATACCGTTACATACGGAACCCGACCAGCCCCCTATCTGGCAATAAGATGCTTGAAAGAAATAATCAGGGAAAATAAGATGCATTTTCCTTTAGCAGCCAGTTTTTTGGAAAAGAACTTCTATGTGGATGATGGCCTGGGCGGAGCAGACAGCTTGAATACAGCTTTGGAAATCCAGCGCCAACTGCAACAAGTCATGGCGCAATACGGATTTATTTTACGAAAGTGGAGTGCCAATCATATCCACCTGCTTCATAACATTCCGGAGTGCGACCAAGAAGTTAGCCTGGACTTCAGCACAGATGACACCAATTATACCAAAACTTTGGGATTGGCCTGGTTACCCAAAGCTGACCAACTTAAAGTAAAGGTCAACCTAGCGCCAATCAGGTCAGTGACCAAAAGGACGGTCACTTCAGATCTTGCACGTATTTTCGACCCCCTAGGTTTGCTATCTCCTGTAGTCGTCAGGGCGAAAATCTTTGTCCAAGAACTATGGAATCTAAATCTTTCATGGGATGAAGCCGTACCTTCAGAATTCGACTATCGATGGCGAAACTTTAGAGAGAGCCTCAAGTCACTTGAAATCTTTCCCGTTAACCGACATGCCTATAAGGGACATATTTCTCAAAACACTCAGCTCCACATCTTCAGCGACGCATTAGAAAAAGCATACGGGGCAGCAGTATATATTAGAACAATCTTACCGAATAAGATTATACTTGTAAACCTCCTTTGTGCGAAATCCCGAGTAGCACCCCTTAAACAACAAACGCTTCCAAGGTTAGAATTGTGCGCTGCACAGCTGGGAGCCAACTTGGCGGTTAAAGTTAAGAGCGATTTAGATATGATGACAACATCCACTTACTACTGGACTGATTCCACAATAGTGTTAAATTGGATCAACTCAAGATCATCCACCTTTCACACCTTTGTCGCTAATCGTATTGCTTCAATTCAAGACAACACGACTCCTGAACAATGGAGACACGTTAGTTCCAAGGATAACCCAGCAGATATCATATCTAGGGGATCAGACCCACATCAGTTAAAACAAACGACTCAATGGATGCTTGGACCATTCTTTCTTCACGGAGACGAGAAACATTGGCCTCCTGCGTTTCTACCTTCTCCTGATTCGATTAGCACTGAACGAAAGCAGAACCTCCACAACCTAATGTTGGCCGTTGATGCAGAAAACTTCTTGTACAAAATAAATCACAGGAATTCCTTGAAGACAGTCCAACGAATTGTTGCTTATGTTCTGAGATTTATTAAAAATTCCAAAACCCGTAAAGAAAACCGACAAAACACGCCAACCCTCACTCCCTTTGAACTTCACGATTCTCTTATTGTCATAGTTTGTATCGCACAGCATTCTAACTTCAAAGAAGACATTTTACAACTGGAGAAGCATAGAGAACTTAAAGGCTCAAGTCAAATCAAAAGTTTGTCGCCGTTCTTGGACGAACATACAGTTTTAAGAGTTGGAGGTAGACTAGAAGAATCGACTTTGAGTTTTAATGCCAAACATCCCATGCTTTTGCCATTCAATGACCCAATAAGTCGACTAATCTTCGAATCGTTACATAAGGAAAATAAGCATTGCGGACCTACCGCACACCTTGCTACGGTGAGACAACGCTTCTGGCCCATCAAAGGAAAGCATTTGGCCCGTGAAACTGTTCACAAATGTATTCAATGTGCAAGATCAAAACCAAAGCTTCTGAAACAAATTATGGGAAATTTGCCAGAGACAAGAGTAACGCCTGTAAGGCCCTTTATAAATGCAGGGGTAGATTATTGCGGACCAATCTGGGTACATTTCAAAACAAGAGGAAAACGACCTCAGAAAGCATATCTTGTGATATTTTGCTGCTTTTCAACAAAAGCGGTTCATATAGAACTTGTAACGGACCTTACAACCGATGCCTTTATTGGGGCGTTGAAAAGATTCATTGGCCGAAGGGGCCATTGCCAAAACCTATATTGTGATAACGCTACCAACTTCGTGGGAGCAAAAAATCAACTCGCAGAGCTGTCAACCTCGTTATTCTCAACGACAGCTCAAGAAAAAATACAACGAGAATGCGCAACTAGAAGCATTACTTTCCACTTTATACCTCCGCGATCTCCTCATTTCGGTGGACTTTGGGAAGCAGCTGTAAAATCCGCTAAAGGTCTTCTGATAAAGGAAATATCGAGTGCATCCCTGACTTATGAAGAAATGGAGACCATTGTCATAGAGGTTGAAGCGATACTAAACTCTAGGCCAATAGCACCACTACCAAATAATCCTAATGACGCTGCTGCATTGACTCCGGGCCATTTTTTGATTGGAGAACCCCTAACAGCTCAAGTAGACGTCACAGCCCAAGCAACATCATCAACTTTGGCAAAACGATGGGAGTTAGTATCCCGAATAAAACACCAATTCTGGAAAAGATGGACCCAGGAATATCTCAATGAACTCCAGCAGCGTAATAAATGGCAAACTGCATCTCAAAATCTGCAATTGGGCACTATAGTCGCAATTAAAGATAACTTGCCTGTCATGAACTGGCGACTTGGTAAAGTCATTGACACTTATCCAGGGTCAGATGGTCTGGTCAGGACAGCCACAGTAAAAACCTCAAGCGGTATCATTAAGCGAGCCATCCACCTACTCGCTCCTCTCCTCTAGAACAAACTAACGACGAAAAAGGAGATAATTCACTTCCGCTCAGCCGCAGAGCCGCATCTAGCGACAAAGATAATGGTTCACCACCTCCAAAACGTGCTAACCTTCCCACAACCAGCATGCTAGCGATTCTGGCATTATTGCTCCCACTAGTGATGTGCCAACAAGTTACCTATACTCCGATTAAAGGCAACCCTGGTATACATTTTGAGTGTATTGGTAACATTAAGCCAATTCTATCAGAATGGAAGCTGCTGATATATTTCTACCTGGCACCTCTTCATAAGGAACTGCAGCTCTTCATCAACGGAACCAATGCCTTAGCGAAAACATGCAATCACTCACACTTCCGCGATCAATGTAGTGACCTAATAACCCATTTCTACAATATCCAGAAAGATTTGCCAGCCACTCCAGAAAATCTCGGTCTACGGAAGAAACGAGGGGCAATAGATATAGTCGGCAAAGTAGCAAATTCATTATTTGGTGTTCTGGACTCAAATTATGCTGAGAAAATGTCAGGAACAATCAATATTATTAAAACCAACGAAGCTCGACTGCAAGGCCTACTGCGGAACCAAACATCATTTCTGGACTCTACCCTTAATCTCATGAAGCAATCTGAAGTTCGGACACAGGAGAGTTTTGAAAAATAAATTTTAAAATAAGCAGACTCATGAATCTCACAAACAACGAAAATATGTACCGCTCTCAACTCATCTTATCGCTCAGTATCCAGTTAATCCTAATTGCAAATAACTTGTAAAAAATGCATGCTTCCATGACGGATTTGTTGGCTGACACTCATCATGGTCGGATCAGCCCGCTTCTACTAACTCCACAACAATTTGCTGCCGAGGTAGCTTATATAAAGGCTACCCTACCGCAAGATTTAACACTACCAGTAGTAGATATAATACACTTATATGGCATCGCAACAGCTCATGCCTCAATATCGAACGACCATATCATCTGCACCTTGTTCATTCCATTGTCAAACCAGGATGAATATGACCTATTTTACCTTACACCAGTTCCACAAGTGGTGAATAATACTCTAGTAGCCCTCATGCCGACATCAGAAATGATAGCCTTTAATGCTCATCGTGATCAATATTTTCCAATGGATGACATCAAACTACTTGACTGCAGCTCACTGGATCACAACACCCTTTTATGCCCAAATATCCTAGCAGTTTACCATAAAGGTGCGCCGATTTGTAGCTGCGAAGTCCATCTATTCAATAACGAATCTGACCCTAGCTGCAATATCGAAGTATTATCTAACCACAATGTGTGGTATCAACTGTTCAAGAAAAATCAATGGCTGTTTGCAACTGATTCACAACTAAAATTAAGTACAGTCTGTAATGGTAAAAGCAGCTATCAGCCTTTACAGGGTACTGGAATATTAACACTGCCAGAAGGATGCACAATGAAAAATGAGATGATTACTATCAACAGCCACCAAACTATCACATCGACCCTACACCAGTCCAGTTCCGACAATGAGATGTCATTCTTCAATACACTACCTAACATGGAAAATATAACGCAAGCGTTTATTCACCGCTCAAGTTTAGAAGAAATAAATCGTTTGCAGGCAGAAGTGAAGGCACAACTACGTGAAATTCCAACAACCTCATCTTACCATGCAGTTCATAGCCAGACCGTTAGCTACTGTGGATTAGGACTTATTCTAATCGTTGTTGTGGTCCTACTAATAAAGTGCATTTTTAAGAAAAGGGCCAACATGCATATATCACCACAGCCTGCTCCAAGATCAACATAGGACATTTCAGTGGACCCATCCTAACTAAAACCTACTACGTAACCGGAATTAGCTTATGCAAGCCTTTCAAAATTATTCACGAACCCCCCTAGGGGCCGCAATATGTTTATTCTCCATGATTTATTTATTTTGTTTTGGCAAAATAAAATAAATCTCTAATAGAATAAAAATTAAAATCTGCTGCCCCTTTCATTCTTTCTATATTGCAGCCAATCCAAAGGTAGTAATTCATACGTCAGGTATTGAATGGCACGCGCAAGAACATTTCACTTGCGTATGCTATTCAAGCCACCAGCCAAATAATATGAAATTCAACACCGGTCATTGGCTTCATATGGAAAAAGAATTTAACTGCAGCATAAGCAATTCCGGCAAATAATTAGACTATGTTATTTTTCTTTTACTTTTGTTGTTTACTTGTATTAACTATTAGTATATAAGGCAGAAGAAATTTAATAAAAATGATCACTACGATTAAACCTCTTGGTGTTTCAATTGGCGTGATTATATTCTTTCTTGGTGTACCACCGAGTAAAGAATTTTAAACTCCCTTTAAAAGAAAGTTCTGGTGTACTACCAGGACTGTCATTAAACCATTTATTCTGGTGTACCACCAGAATATACGCTGAGCAAACGAGCCCAAGCATTAACAGCTTGATAATGAGTTTTCGGACTCTGCCCCAGGGAAATCAACAATAATTGATTGGTATGCAAAATTCAAAAGTGGTGAAATGAGCACGGAGGACGGTGAACGCAGTGGATGCCCGAAAGAGGTGGCTACCGACGAAAACATCAAAAAAATCCACAAAATGATTTTGAATGATCGTAAAATGAAGTTGATCGAGATAGCTGAAGCCTTAAAGATATCAAAGGAACGTGTTGGTCATATCATTCATCAATATTTGGATATGCGGAAGCTCTGTGCAAAATGGGTGCCGCGCGAGCTCACATTTGACTAAAAACAACAACGTGTTGATGATTCTGAGCGGTGTTTGCAACTGTCAACTCGTAATACACCCGAGTTTTTCCGTCGATATGTGACAATGGATGAAACATGCCTCCATCACAACACTCCTGAGTCCAATCGACAGTCGGCTGAGTGGACAGCGACCGGTGAACCGTCTCCGAAGCGTGGAAAGACTAAAAAGTCCGTTGGCAAAGTAATGGCCTCTGTTTTTTGGGATGTGCATGGAATAATTTTTATCGATTATCTTGAGAAGGGAAAAACCATCAACAGTGACTATTGTATGGCGTTATTGGAGCGTTTGAAGGTCGAAATCGCGGCAAAACGGCCCCGTTTGAAGAAGAAAAAAGTGTTGTTCCACCAAGACAACGCACCGTGCCACAAGTCATTGAGAGCGATGGCAAAAATTCATGAATTGGGCTTCGGATTGCTTCCCCACCCACCGTATTCTCCAGATCTGGTCCCAGCGACTTTTTCTTGTTCCCAGACCTCAAAAGGATGCTCGCAGGAAAAAATTTGGCTGCGATGAAGAGGTGATCGCCGAAACTGAGGCCTATTTTGAGGCAAAACCGATGGAGTACTACCAAAATGGTATCAAAAAATTGGAAGGTCGTTATAATCGTTGTATCGCTCTAGAAGGGACCTATGTTGAATAATAAAAACGAATTTTGACAAAAAAAATGTGTTTTTCTTTGTTAGACCGGGGACTTATCAGCCAACCTGTTATAACGTTTCGATTCAATACTTACTTTGGATTCACTTTCATTTACAAGTTCAACTAAATAACACTTCAATCGAAATAAATTCATTACTGTTGTGAAATGAAATAAAATTTTTCATTCTCATATATAAAACAAAATAAAAAATTTTCTTCATCTTTTAAACACCAAACGAAATGTTACGTAAAACGAAGCTAGCAAACTGCAAACGCCGAGTTTGCTAGTTGACTTTTATATTTTGTTTGAAGTATAACTTTCAAATAAATTATAAACATATTTTTTATTTGTAATCCAACACAAATATGTTTAGGAAATTTTGCGGCAATCTGGAAGTAACCAATTGCGGCCTTAAAAATATATATGACTGAAGTGAAACATAACGTACTTGAACAATATAAGCAATAGTTTGTTTGAACAAATCCTGAAAATATTTATGCTTGAAGCATAATGTGCTTGGGAGAGTATGTTACAGAAGCGATTATTTTAGGGTGCATCGAATTAAAACGTTTGTGATATGATCGTAATATGACACCAAGTCATAACATTTTTGAACAATACAAGCAATAGTTTGTTTGAACAAATCCTGAAAATATTTATGCTTGAAGCAGAATGAGTTTGGGAGGGTATGTTACAGAAGGGTACATCGAATTAAAACGTTTGTGATATGATCGTAATATGACACCAAGTCATACCAACTTCACGAGATGTTCATTATTATTATGGGTAAAAACTAAACAATGCTGGTTCAAATCCCGACAGTGACGAGTTTTTTTTATCAAATATTGTTTTAAAACAATATTTCTTTTAAACAACGTTTTTAATTTGGCATATAAAATATATTCAACAGAAAATTTAAGTTTTTTGTAAATTACAGCATTTTTCTGTAATTTGGAAAAATCAAAAGAACTTCCATTGAAGTGAAAAGGTTATCTGGTACATGTCCAAGACTCAGCGGGACCTGTTTTTGATTGGTCAATTAAATTTTTAGTGATTTTCTATTGTTGTTTGCGACATTTTATTGCCAAATACCGTATTTTCTAAGACTTTTCCAAAAAAAACATTGCATGTGAAAAAATTGGTGGATCTCGGGATGCGCTTAATAGATTACACGCCAGGACTCAAGCGAGTACAATGGCAGGAAATGGGTTAAAGAAAACTGTTTGTTGGTTGGATAAAAAAAAGTGTATACATATATACTTTGTTTGTTTTTATTTTGGACCAAATTTTTTCCAAAATCGGACCAAAATTTCTTCAAGCGAACAAAATTTGAATTTTCAAAGGAAAATGCCTTAAAAAGTAATTTATTGTTTTACATATTACTTTTATTATTTTTTTTTAATTCATATTTATTAATGCCTTCTATCTTAATTCGATATTTACATTATTCTTAGTGTTTGTTATTTCCTTTTCTATATCCATGGTGCTCACCCAGTGGTGAACCCATTCATATTATGAATATTATACATTTTTGTTAAATAGTTATGGTAATATTAAGTCTTGTAGTGCTCTCCTCTTTAGCCTTGTAAATGTCTCCCGGTTTGCCATCAATTCTGATGCTAGTGGATTCGGATGAGCTTCGATTCTTAATTTGTAGTTGTTCAGATGTGACGGCATCTTTCCTGGATTGTTTTAATATTCAACTCCTTGTGCAGACGTGTGTTCGTTATATAATATGGTGCCGTAGCGATTTTACGCAATGTTTTTGATTGGAATTGTTGTAGTATTTTGATTGTTGTATTGGAAGCTGTTCCCCACAATTGGATGCCGTATGTCCAAATAGGTTTGATTATGCATTTGTAAATGAGCAATTTATTGTCAAGGGACAATTTAGAATTAGACCCAATCAGGTAATTCATTTTGTTCACTTGCAAGTCGACAGCTTTTCTCTTAATTTTAATGTGGGGTTTCCAATTTAGTTTATTATCAAGATGCAAACCAAGGTACTTTGCCTCAGTTTCTTGCGGAAGTACTGTTTGGTTCATCTGTACTGAGGGACAGCTCCCTTGTTTAAGAGTAAAAGTAATATGGGTCGATTTGGATTCATTTGCTTTTATGCGCCACAATTTTAACCACCTACACAGTTCATTCAAATAATTTTGTAGCAAGTCGCTTGCTTTGTTAGCATTTTTGTGGACTGCTAGTACTGCTGTATCATCAGCAAATGTTCCAATAACTGCAGTTTTCGATTGAGGAAGGTCAGATGTAAAGAGTATATACAGAATTGGTCCCATAACACTGCCTGGGGCACGCCAGCTCTTATAATTTTTGTACTGCTAATGTCATTCCCTTCACGGACATAGAACATCCTGCTTTGGAGGTATGCTTTTATAAATAAATAGTAGTTTATTGGCAGTAGTTTTTTGAGCTTGTATAGTAAACCGTCATGCCACACTTTGTCAAAAGCTTGTGAAATATCTAAGAATGCCGAGGTGCAATATTGTTTGTTTTCGAATGCAGAGTGAATTGTTTCTACTAAACGATGTATTTGTTCAATAGTTCCATGATTCTTTCTACATCCGAATTGGTGATTTGGTATGAAGTTTTTTGCCTCAATAAGAGGCATTAGCCTCTTCAAAAAAGGAGGTTCAAAGACTTTAGAAAGTATAGGAAGTAAGCTGATGGGTCGATATGATTTAACTTGGTCAGCTGGTTTTCCAGGTTTTAGTATCATAGTGATTTGGGCTACTTTCCATTGGGGTGGAATAAAGCTGCGGGATAAGCAAGCATTAAATATAAAGGTGATGCAATCCGTGCCTTCTTTTGGCAGTTCCTTTAGTATTTTAGGGGTTATTAAATCATATCCAGGAGCTTTTGCAGTTTTCAAAGATTTTAGTGCTTCAATTACTTCAGTTTTTGTAAATTTTTTAATGGGCAAGTCAAGCTGATGAGGTTGGTTCAGAAATGTGTTAATATACTGTGGCGTTTAATCATCATTGTGAAGTGTGAAAACATCGTATAAGTGTTTGGCGAATGTAGATGCTTTTTCTTTATTACTCTTTGTCCATGAATTATCAGATTTTCGAATGGGATTATTGATTTTTGATTGAGATTTTATCTTCTTTGTAATTTTCCACAAAGAGTAATCAGTGTGTATTGTTGGACCTATTTCAAAATTTCTCTCTTTGCCTCTTGCTCTTTTTCAATTTTGAATATCTTTTGAAGCTCGGATGTAGCTTTATTGAGTTTACGTTTGTCCTCTGGTGACTTAGTTGTTTGCCACCTTTTTTTGGCTTTTCTTTTTTCGATTAATCTACTCTTCACTAAATTGGAAACTGTTGGAGGATTGTCAAAACTTTTTTTGGAGTTGAATTCCATGTAGCTTTCTGAATTACCTCTACTAAGTGTTCTACACTTTTAGTAATATCATATTCACTTTTAAGTGACAAATTCTGGTTTAATGTGTTAGTGATCAGGTATCTAAAATAATGCCAGTTAGTTTTTTTATTATGGAGCTTACATGTTTGTTCCTGAGGGATATGCTGTGAGTGCAAAGTTAGGTGCACTGGTGAATGATCGGACGATAAATCATGACTGGTAATACATTTTTCAGAATTTATTGGTATACCACTTGAAATACAGAAATCTATAAGATCAGGGGTTTTGTTTAAATCAGTGGGCCAGTAAGTAGGGGAATTTGGTGATATGACTCTTAGATTGAGATCTTTTATAGCTAAGGAAAGCTGCCTCCATTTTGGCGTCGTGAAGCCCATGTGGTGTGCTTTGCGTTATAGTCCCCGCATGCTACACATTTGCTTCCAAGAGTTCTGAAGAAATTAACATATTCATCTTTTTTTATGTTATGTCTAGGAGGGCTATATATTGCTGACACAGTTAAAGGACCTTTCAGAGTTTCCACAATAACATTTGCTGCATGTATTTCTGCTGTGCAGTAATGAACTCCCTGGTGATGTTTCAATGTCTCTTTTATAAGTATTGCAGATCAACCACGCGCATTTCCCGATGGGTGATTGACATAATAAAATTGATATTTTGGAATGTAAAAATGATGTTTTTGCGTGAAATGTGTCTCTGATATTAGAAAAATATCAATTTGATTACATATAAGAAACATTTCTATTTCTAGGGTATGTTGAGCAAGACCATTTGCATTCCAAAATACTATCTTAAGATACTCCATTTTTACAAGTGCGTTAACTTCGAGGCGATGTTCATAATTAGATTTGATAACTGTTGCATAACATTGTTTAGATTACCAAGCATTGAATGTAATTCAGAAAGCTGCGACGACGATGTTTGTTGGTGTTGTGGATTTTGTGTTTCTTGCTCATTGGTGTGCTGACTGACGTGTTCGGAGGTTGCACGCTTAGCAGTATTTGAGTATGAGATAGTATCTCTAACTGGCAAGGAGTTTGTTTTATTTTGGGTGTCAGAATTTTGGCGCTCACTAATTGGTCTAAACGACGGATAATGTTTTGTGTATATCTGTTTGTAAATAGAGCACACCTTGTAGTTTGCGGGATGATTCCCGCTACAAAGAGCACACTTAACTTCGTTTGCCCAATTTTTTCGATTGCAAGCCTTCGATTCATGATTTCCTGCACATTTTTATTAAAAATAAAGTGAACCAGAAAGAACTAGTAAGATTTAGAAGTTGAAATCAAAATCGAAAAGAACTTTTTGACACTTTTAACATTTGCAAAATTGACTTTTGCAAAAAGTCAACTTATCAAAATTTTAACTTTTTCAATATTTGGTAAAATAGAGGCTCGTATTAGGTTTATATTGCCATAGGCTCTATGAAGAAACATCTACCGATTTAACTTATTAAGAAAATACATTAGAATTTTCATCTCAATTTCTGTAGTGTCTTTGTATCCATAATGTATTGCGTGTGGTGTGATTCATAGTGACGTGGTTGCCAGTATGGGAGATAGTGGGTGTGCGGGAGCACACCTCCAACCCTTCCAGGCACGGACAATTCATAACGGTCCATATTCTGATATAGCTCTCATACAGCATAATCCCACCATTCCACTTCTGGCGCGTAATGGCTTCTATAATATCCATATGCAATCAGCGCAAACATTTTGAAAATGACAATTCTTCAGTTGAGTCATGGAATAGCAAGGAAGGCAGCGAAGTTATCCAAGATTCCACACTTCCAGTTTGTCTGATAGCAAGCTATCGACTTGAAATTTTTTAAAAATAGTTATTAATTCAGGTCTGTTGGTATTACAAATGGTCCATATCGAACAACATGTAGGTACCCACCAGAAACTCCTATTAACAGGTATGAGTACAAGTATGCCTGCGCCAAATTATGTAACAACTTCTTCGTACATACATACTAACATTGGAGGAACTCAGACCTGTTGTTTCTAATCCAACACACATACCCTACTCCACGGCATGGATTTATTCTATAAAAAAAATTTACAATATAAATGATGTACTATACAACTTAAGAAAATAAGTGTATATTTTATTGGCATTATCAATTAATATGTTAATATGTAGGGCTCAGAAGGGGTCAGCACAAGACTTCGAATGATTAGTGTAGTGTACTGTAAAGGTACTAGCATCCATTAACTTCGCTCCAGGTTTCAGTAAAAAATCGCAGGGCAATTGGACAACTTCCAGAGGGGAGACTCTGGCGGTCTTTTGGACACTCATTTTCTTGGAAACCATGTTCTGGCGTTCATTTCCTATCGAGGAATGGGCTTTAAATAGTTTTGGACCATTCAAATCTCCCGGACCTGATTGAATTGCTCCCGCGGAGTTACAATCAGTGACTGACAGAATTATTCCTTGGTTGTCAGCGATATATAAAGAATGTATCAACTTAGCATATATTACAGGAAAGTGGATGGAAACAAAAGTCGTTTTCATACCTAAAGCTGGAAAAGCCTCTCACTCGAGCACGAAGGATTTCAATGAGTACTCAATTGTGGCTTTTCTTGATATCGAAGGGACATTCAACAACGTTCTTCCGAGCTCGATATTAAATATAGTGACAACTCTGAATGTTGATCAAGGGATACATAGGCTGTTAGACCAACTTCCAACGAAGATACGCATGTCATCCACACTACGACTAGCAAAAAGACATAGGAATGTGAACAGAGGCACTCTAAATAGAGGAGTTATATCACCGCAACTTTGGAATGTTGCTTTAAACAACCTCCTGGTTTCCCTGGAAAAAGAAAGATAAAAGGGAATGCATGCGCGGATGATGTGGCTCTAGCAGTCAGGAGAAAATTCCCATCTACAATCAGAGATATTATACAGATATCCCCGCGGATGACTGAGAAATGGGCGAATGAAAAATGGAGTAGGGATAAATCCTGAAAAGACAGAACTAGTCATGTACTGCAAAGAACGCAAAATTCCCACGGTTAAGCCCATCTCCTTAGGTGGTATTGAAATTCCTTTTGGTGAGTGTGCAAAATACCTTGGAGTTATATTGGACAGCAAGCGAAACTTTAAGCTAAATATTGAGGAATATTGACCCACGGTAGTCTTGTACTCGTGTAAAAAGTGGAGACTAAAGCCGAAAATTGTGATTTGGCTATACACGAAAGTGGTTAGACCTATAATGCTCTATGGTGTTGTGGTCTGGTGGCCGGCACATCAGCAGGCGACAAGTTTAGATAAAGTTCAGCGAATGGCGTGCTTGTGTATCTCAGGTACATTCAGTGAGGCAGTAACAGATTCCCTTAAAGTCATGCTGCATTTATTACCTTTAGACATGTTAGCCAAACCGCTTTTTGAGAAAAAGTTTGAAACTCCAATTCCCTTTTTGGAGGACACAGACCCCTGGGAATAAGCGTTATATTGATTTCTACACCGATGGCTCCAAATTGAATGGACAAGTGGGTCGGAGTATATTCTAAAGACCAAATCCAACAAATTTTGGCATTAATATACTCAGACAGTCAACCTGCAATGAAATCTTTGGACTTTGTGTTTCTTAACTCGAAAACAGCCATCAACTGCCGCAAATCTCTCAATGAGATGTATGAGCAGTAAAATATTTACCTAATATGGGTGCCTGGCCACAGGAACATACCAGGAAACAGCGAAGCGGATGAGTTAGCAAGGCTAGGGACTACCTTACATATTCCAGGGAACCAGAATCTGTTGGTATGTCTCTGGCTACCTGCAAGCTTATACTGCGTGAGATGGCTATTATTATGACGAATGTCCGAATTGCAAGGATTGTAACGACACAAAGCAAATATGGCCCATCGAAACTTAAACCGCACACTAGATACATTAGCGTAGCTAGACAATTTTCCTAAGGGGGCTATAGCCCCATAGCAAAAAATTAATAGACTGAAGTTATAGGTTCAATTAATGTTTTATTTTATAAAAATAAATAAAAAATCAGACTTCAACATAACTAGACAATTAATATATAAAACAAGCAACTAAAAGTAGTTCCACCCTTTTTCCCAGCAAAAACTTTGGGCGTTGTTCTAAAGGCACAACTTTAAAAGCATTTCCAAAAATGTCCTCACAAAGAAGTTAATTATTTTAACTATGCAATTTTTATAACACGTTTTCTTCGTAATGGGTAATTTTGTTTAATAGGTTAAAAAGAGTAAGAGTTAATAAGAGTAAGTAAAGAGTAAGAGTTAAACAAATTTTTCAAATTTTGGCCGCAAAATTGATAAATCCATTCTAGAAAAATTTAATATTATAATAATTTTTGAAAATATTCGAGGTCAAATGTTTCAGACAAGCGTGATAATGCATTAAAAATCATGAAAACTTAAAAAAAATTTTTCAGGAAAATATCACAAAATTTTTTAATTCACCTTATAATGAAGAAACTACACATAATTTTTTTATTCCAATCACGAAGTTCTCGGATTCAATCATTTTTTTAATTGAATTGTCTTCAATAACGGAAATGCTAGTATCAATCATCTATTTTGATTGAAAACCAACACGATTTTCAATTAAAAATTTAATTGACTTTTGCCATGGAATCAATTAATTGTGTGATTGAATCAATTAAAACAGTGATTGGTTTTTGACATAAAATTCAATCAATGTTTTAATTGAATCAATTAAAATTTTAATTCATTCGCGACAAAATACAAACAATCAACTATTTGATTGATGCAATTAAATAATTAATTGAAATTGGCAATAAATTTCAATCAAAAATCTTATTTAGTTTTATTTGAAATAAAAGAAAGTATGCGTCTCTTATAAAAGATATTCAATATGTTATGTTTATGAAATAAACAATAGAATTTGGTTCTTGTCATTTGTGCGTTTTTTCTAACATAACTTACACATACAATTGCTATCAATAACAACTAAAGGGTGAAAAAAAACTGTATAAATCATTATCTTCCTTGACATAATAACCATGTCAACATTCTTCTAATATGTAGATGCGCCTAGATTTCCAATAAGTCAGCAACCTGTAAGCTAAATTAGTTTTTCTGAAAGTAAACAGAATAATTAGAACTTATTTTTGTTCAATTAAAAATTAATTTTGTTAAACATTACCTGACTACTTAGTTCCTCAGTTATAATCTTCATTTGCCTTTATAGTCTTTTGGTATAAAAGGGGCTCAGTTTAATTTAATTTAGTAACAATCCCTTTCCAAAATTTCCACGCATGGAAATCGTCTATTAAAATCTGAACCAATCAAAGACAAAAATAATAGTAAAGCAATGTAATATTTGGCATTATTCCATTTTGGTGATAGTTTAAATTCAGGAAATAAAAAAAATGTTTTACCATTACATAGAGATTTATTGGTGCTCATTAGGTTTTATATTGATATGCTGCTCTCAACTTGGGTTCAACTGAAAAGACAGGTAAAACAAAAATGCAATTTAATGCCAACGATACTTCGCAACTTGAAGGTGAATCTTCCAACGACCCCATACCGCACTTGGTTTAAAGAAAACTAGGAGTGAAGGTTAGGTTAGGTTAAAGTGGCAGCCCGATTAAGGTTCATGCTCACTTAGACTATTCAGTCCATTGTGATACCACATTAACTAAAAGTACCTATTACATATGGGCACTTCTAGTTTTAACCGTTGAACCTTCTCGATTATTTTCTTCTGTTGAACCAACCAGATTGTGTCAAAAACATTAGTAGACTGCTTAAGTTAACGTTTTCCAGGTCCGCCAGTAATCTGAAGCTATATGCCCCTAAAATTTGCTTACGCCTTACACAAAATGCAGGGCACTCACACAAGAGGTGTTTTATTGATTCCTTTTCCTCCGCATCATGACAGCTCATACAATAGTCATTATACTTCGCACCAATAGTTTTTGCAAAATCGCCTATCAGGCAGCGACCCGTTATAGCAGATATCAGGAGTGAAATCTGGCGTCTCGAGAACACTAGCATATCTAGTGTGCGGTTTAAGTTTAAATGGGGCCATATTTGCTTGGTGTCGTTACAACCCTTACAATTCTCCCATCGCACATTTGCCATCATGACAGCCTTCTCACGCAGTAAGAGCTTGCAGGTAGCCAGAGGCACACCAACAGATTCTAGTTCCCCTGGAATATGTAAGGTAGTTCCTAGCCTTGCTAGCTCATCTGCTTCGCAGTTCCCCGGTATGTTCCTGTGGCCAGGCACCCATATTAGGTGAATATTGTGCTGCTCAGCCATCTCATTGAGAGATTTGCGGCAGTCGATGTCCGTTTTTGAGTTAAGGAACACAGAGTCCAAGGATTTTATTGCAGGTTGGCTGTCTGAGTATATATTAATGCCAATATTGCGTGGAGCATTACTTCTCAGCCAATTCGCCACTTCTCTTATTGCTAATATTTCAGCCTGAAAAACACTACAGTGATCAGGTAATCTTTTCACTATTCGAAGTTCCAAATCTTTAGAATATACTCCAAAACCCACTTGGCCATCCAATTTGGAGCCATCAGTGTAGAAATCTATATATCTTTTATTCCCCGGGGTCCGTGTACACCACGCCTCACTGTTGGGAATTAGAGTCTCAAACTTTTTGTCGAAAAGTGGACTCGCCAAAGTGTAATCCACTACGTTAGGCACATCTGGCATTATTTTGAGGACCGAACTGTGACCGTAACTTTTTGCCGACCACAGCGATAGCTCGCGCAACCGCACAGCATTTGTTGCAGCTGACTGTTTGGCCAAAATGTCTAAAGGCAATAGATGCAGTATGACATTAAGGGAGTTTGTTCCTGTCTTGCTGAATGCACCTGAGATACACAAGCACGCCATACGCTGAACTTTGTCTAAACTTGTCGGCTGGTGAAGTGCCGGCCACCATACTACAACACCATATAGCATTATAGGTCTAACCACTGTCGTGTATAGCCAATGTACAATATTTGGTTTTAGTCCCCACTTTTTCCCTATTGCCTTTTTGCACGAGTATAAAGCTACCGTTGCTTTCCTCGCCCTTTCTTCAATATTAAGCTTAAAGTTCAGCTTCCTGTCCAAAATAACGCCAAGGTATTTTGCACACTCCCTAAAGGGAATTTCAATACCCCCTAAGGAAATGGGCCTAACCGTGGGAGTTTTGCGATATTTGCAGTACATGACTAGTTCTGTCTTCGCAGGATTTACCCCAAGACCATTATCTTTCGCCCATTTCTCAGTCATCCGGAGGGCTCTCTGTATAATATCACTAACTGTTGATGGGAATTTTCCCCTGACTGTTAGCGCCACTTCATCTGCGTATGCCACCACTTGTATCCTTTCTTTTTCTAGGGAAACCAGAAGGTCGTTTTAGCAACATTCCAAAGAAGAGGTGATAGAACTCCTCCTTGAGGAGTGCCTCTGTTCGCATACCTTTGTATGTTTGCTTGTCCTAGTGTGGCTGAAATGCGTCTCTTCCTTAGAATTCGTCTAACAGCCTAAGTATACCTGGATCAACATTCAGAGTTGTCAGTCCATTTAATATCGAGCTCGGATGGACGTTACTGAACGCCCCTTCGATGTCTAGAAACGCCACGATTGTGTATTCTTTGACAGATGGTGAGCTTTCAATAAAGCTGACTAGTTCATGTAATGCGGTCTCAGTAGACCTGCCCTTCGAGTATGCATGTTGTCGTTTCGAGAGCAAACTTGAATCGACGCTAGTTCTAATATAAATATCTATCATCCTCTCCAGAGTCTTAAGTAGGAATGATGATAAGCTGATTGGTCGGAAATCCTTCGCATTCGAGTGAGAGGCTTTTCCCGCTTTAGGTATGAAAACAACTTTTGATTCTCTCCACTGTAGTGGAATATATGCGAAGTTGATACATCCTATATATATCGCCGACAACCAGGGAATAATTCTGTCAGCCACCGCTTGTAACTCCGCCGGAGTAATTCCATCAGGTCCAGGGGATTTGAATGATCCAAAGCTATTTAACGCCCATTTTATTCTAGATTCTGATACAATTTCCTCGATAGGACACGACCACTGAGCCACTGTGGCACCGCCAGTGCATGGTTCAACCGTCTGATTTCCGGAAAAATGTGTGTCCAATGGTACCTCCAGCGTCTCCTCACTGGACGTTGTCCAATTGCCCTCCGATGTTTTAATGAAACCTGGAGCGGAGCTCGTGGATGCTAGCACCTTCCGTAGTCTGGAAGCCTCGGAAGTATTCTCAATGCTGCTGCAGTAATCATTCCAAGACTTATGCTGAGCCTTTCTCAGTTCTCGCTTGTATCCTCTCAGATTCTTCTTGTAAGCGTCCCAATCCACAGGAGCTCTGGTGGACTTTGCTTTGTTAGAGAGCTTCCTGCACGATTTCCTCATATTACCTAACTCCGTAGACAACCATGGTGGTCGATTTTTCCCCCTTGGCTTCCCTTTAGGGCATGCAGCTTTCAGTGAAATGTTGGAGGCCTTAGTAATCCTCTCCACTGCGTGTTCGATAACTTGCACAGTGCTCATATTTGTCTCTGGTATTTCCGGTATCATCATATTGAACGATTCCCTATACCTAACCCAGTCAGCTTTCCTAACATTTGGTGGAAATATGGTCTTGGTGGTATGAACATCAAATTTGAAACTGATGTAGCGATGATCTGAGAAGCTGTGTTCACTTAAAAGATGCCACTCAGATATCATTTCATTCAGTTCTTGCGAGGCCAAGGTGATGTCCAAAACCTCTTGCCTGTTTTTAGTGACAAAGGTTGGGGCATCTCCCTTGTTGCAAACTACCAGATTAGTACGCAAAATAAACTCTATTAGCGACTCTCCCCTTGCATTAGTATCACTACTTCCCCATATACTATGATGCGCATTCGCATCGCATCCCATAATGAGTTTAGTCTTTGTTTTCAGTGACTCCTCAACTAAGGTCTTAACGGCACATGTCCCATATAGACCGAAGATACCCAATATTTGCATTTGGCTATTTCTAAATTGGCAACGACAGTGTCTGCATTGCACATTGAAGGAAGCAGAAACAAGTTAAGCTCGTTTTTAGCAATTATACAGGCTCGAATTACATCCTTACCAGTATACTGCAATAGTTTGAACCCCGGAGTACTTAATTCACATATTTTGTTTCTATAAACATATGGTTCTTGAATAAGAACTATGTCTATGTCCCCTTTCATCAGGAGAACTTTTAAGGCAGCACATGCAGCCTTACAATGATGAAGATTTATCAGGAGGATCCGTAGGACCATCGAGATTTTCAACAACCGTCACATCAGCCGCTTCAATCGAGTCATCAAGAATGTCCTCTTCAGAGATATCGGTGACTCTCGCAATAACCATAGGTTCAACTTTGGTGAGTTCTGAGGCAGTAGAAGCCTCCTCACGCATACGGTACCTATCCATGTCTTCAACTTTGGTATCCCCCTCGACTTCGCAAGAGGATCCGCTGATTCAGACAGAGGCTTGTCCATTTCTGAATCCTTTAGCTGATCGTTTTTATACACCTTCATTTGGATATAATGAAAGCCATAACATACACGGCCCTGGGACTTTGCTAGGAGTGAACAAAATTTACAATTTTAAAAGATTAATACGATAACCCTCCTTCTGATTGCAAACAGATTCTTATACTAGATGGATTTTTATTAAAATGATGGATTGCCCAAAATTGAATCACTAAAGGAAATGAATAAAAAATACATTACTTTAGTCCATTTAATATAAACACACTTCACATTTCACAATTGCTTACCTTAAATAAATGTTTGTGTTCCATATTTACAATACCACAAAACACAAACGCAGGTAATTCCAAATGCATTCCTTTACCGCATGGCTATTTGTTGTTGCACACTTTATTTTTTCGACCCTTTTGTTTGACTTGTTATTGTATTCAAAATATTTATGCACAAATTTCCAACGCAGCAGACGGAATGTCACCAATCGTGTTTTTCAATTTACGCGAAAAACAAAAACCCAACCGTTCGTCACGAGTTACTTCCACAGACTGATCTCTCCATCACGTGTTGTTGAAAAAATACACATTCTCTCGTTCTCTTTTTGCTCTTTCTCTCCATCGCTCAAAACTATTCAATTTTAATTGATTTTTAATTAATTTTTTAATTGATTAACAAATTGATTGAATCAATTAATATTTTAATTGGAAACGTAACAAATATCAATATTTTTTTAATTGGTTTTCATTCGGATTTGATTAAATAATTAACTGAATCAATTAACATATTGATTGAATCCGTGTTTAACTGAAAAAAAATCGGCGATAATTTCTTATGTATAACTTACAATTTAGAAGACAATGTTAAGATATAAAATTATATATTGCCATCAGCAACTGCTAACACAATGCAAAGTCGTAAATAGGTTTTTAAATTCTGGGGGGCTAAAATTTTTCTGGGGGGGTCTAAATCCCCTCCCCAGAGGCCTTATGATTAGATACATTAGTGTTGTCAAGGCGTTGCACCGTGGTGCAATGGTTAGCATGCCAGCCTTGCATACTCACAGTCGTGGGTTCGATTCCTGTTTCGACCGAACACCAAAAAGTTTTTCAGCGGTGGATTATCCCAGTATGCTGGTGACATTTCTGAGTGTTTCAAAGTGGCAATGCAATGTGGAACGCCGCTCGGTCTCGGCTATAAAAAGGAAGTCCCTGTTCATTGAGCTTAACATGCAATCGGGCAGTACTCGGTGATAAGAGACAAGTTCACCACTGTGGTGTCACAATGGACTGAATAGTCTAAGTGAGCCTGATACATCGGACTGCCACCTAACCTATCCTAAGACGTCAGATATAACTCTTGATATCTGCAATAAAGGGTCGCTGCCTCATAGGCGAGTTTGCAAAAACTATTGGTGCGAAGTAAAATGACTACTGCATGAGCTGCCTTGATCCGATTGGAGAATTGCAAGGGTTTTAGTGACACCCAACAAATATTGGCGCAATGTATAATGACTACTGTATGAGCTGTCATGATGCATAGGAAAAGGAATCAATTAAATACCTCCTTTGTGAGTGTCCTGCGTTTTATGTAAGGCGTACACAAAAAAATTCTGATTCAATCACGAAATTAATTGATCCAATTAATTTTTTAATTGAAATGTCTTCAATCACAGAAATGATAGTATCAATTAAAAAATTAATTTATACTATTAATTTTTGTGGTTGATTATTGTTCCAATTAAACAATTTGTTGAATCAATTAAGTTTTTAATAGGATCTTTTTTAAAACTCAATTAAAATTTTAATTGGAAAAGTTTTCGTGAAATTTTTTTCTGTGTAAGCGAATTTTAGGAGCATATAGCTGTAGATTACTGGCGAACCTGGAAAATGTTAACTTAAGCAGTCTGCTGCTTCTGTTGAACCAATCTGGTTGGTTCAACAGAAGAAAATAATCGAGAAGTTTCAGCGGTTAAAACTAGAAGTGCCCATATGTAATAGGTAATTTGAGTTAATGTGGTATCACAATAGACTGATTAGTCTAAGTGATTCTGCAACTTTAACCTAACCTAACTTAGTATATGCTTTGTAATAAACCTGCAAAAATTGGTCCATATCAGTATGGTACATAATAATATATAGCCCCCATATAAACCGACTCACAGTGAAAGCTGAGGTGTTTTCCTCTAAGTTTGGAAGTTTGTGGATCCACGGGCCTCATCAGCATCCTCTACTTGCAGCAAAACTATGAACCAATTATCAGAATAAATTCTGCTACTTCACTAAACCCAAAGTGAACCACACTTGAACCTTCCAGAAAAAAGTTTATGATAAAGGGTGATACGGTCAAAATTTGGTCAATATAAACTTGACGTATTTCTTTCAATTTTGCATTTAAAAAACCTGAACACCCCTCATTTTGAAGGTGTGTCTTGGTAGAATCCCAGCGAGCAATTATGTCCAACGTGTCGGACGTCCGAAAACGTCTGCTAAATCTCTGGTATTATATCAGATATTTAGCCGAAAATCTGTTATTTCTTCCGAGGTTTATCCGACTTTGTCTGCACATTCTCTGATATTTTTTCAGACGATGTCTGCACAATCTCTGAAGTTTTGTACGAGAACTAACCGACGTAGTCGGCAGAATCTCTGAAGGGAATTTTGTCAACCGAGATTTGACCGAAAACATCTGCCAAAGTTCGGAGGGAATTTTTGTTTTTGCATTTTGTTATTATTTTTGCATTCCATTGTCAGTTTCTATTGTGATATCGCGCGTAACAGATCGTACAAATAAAACGGTGAGTGAATAAACAAAATAGTGGCAAAGTGAAGTGTTAAAATAGTAAATAACAATATCATAACGGTGTTCTAAAAAAAAATAAAAAAAACTTATATTTAAAGACGACAACTTTGCTTCAAAATTTTCTTGGTCAAATACGAACAACAACATACCTGTCAAGGATTTCTATTTTATAAAGTTGCTTAAAGGTATTTAAGATAGCGCTATTGTTATTATTATTATTTTAATGATTATAAATTTATTTTTTAGATGACACATTTGAAAGAATTCCTCAAACGTCGAACTCTACTATTGAATTAAATATGAAGGCTTTTTTCAATGCAGCAAAAGATCGACTGAATAAAAGAAATTAGAGAAGGATTGCCGAACTATAATGTATATATTTTTTAACAATATTAGGTTACATTATATTTAACCGCTATTTGTGCCTATTGAATTGACTTTAAAAAATGAATTGTAATACTTTTCAAAACAAACATTGATCTCTTAGCATAACATAGATTTTTAATAACTTTGAAATATAATTTTAGTTTAAAATCTTTTTAAATAACTTTGAAATAAAATATTAGTTTTAAATCTTTTTAAATAACTTTGAATCATATTTTTAATTGTCCGACAAAAGTCCGAGCTTCTCGGTAGAAAGTCGGACAAAGTGTCCGACAATCGTCCGAATTTCTCCGAACAAAATCGGACATAATGTCCGAGAAAGGTCCGAAATTCTCTGCTAAATGTCGGTAAAATTGTCCGAGAAAGTTCCGAGATGCTCTGCTAAATGTCGGCAAAATGTCCGAGAATTGTCCGAACTTCTCTGCATAATGTCGGTCAAACTATCAGATTTCCCTCAGAATTGCCCATCCGAATTCGGACCGAATTCTGTCGGAATGTCTGGACAATCTTCCGATTTCCCTCAGATATTTCGGTCCGAATTCTTGTCAACCGCTAATTACACTTTCCGAACGATTTCGGGCCGAATTCGGAATCAGACTCGGATGATTTAGCAGACGTTCTTTCAGAATTCGGACCGAATTCGGAAGTAATTGTTCGCTGGGATGTTGCTCCTATTTTGATTTTGGAATTCACTCTTCAGTTGTCAAAATGCCGTCCAAGCAAGAAGAGCAGCGTATCAAAATTTTGCTCGCGCATCGCGAAAATCCGAGCTACTCGCACGCAAAGCTGGCAAAATCGCTAAAAGTTGCCAAATCAACCGTTACAAATGTAATTAAAGTATTTGGGGAACGTTTGTCGACAGCCAGGAAGTCTGGATCCGGGGGAAATCGAAAACCGGAAGCCGCTGAGACGACAAAGAGAGTTGCCGGTAGTTTCAAGCGAAACCCTAACCTCTCTCTCCGAGATGCCGCAAAGAAGCTGGGTGTATCGTCTACAACCGTGCATCGAGCCAAAAAACGAGCCGGACTATCGACTTACAAGAAGGTAGTGACTCCAAATCGCGATGATAAACAAAATACGACGGCCAAAGCGCGATCCCGGAGGCTGTACACGACGATGCTGACGAAGTTTGACTGCGTGGTAATGGACGACGAATCCTACGTCAAAGCCGACTACAAGCAGCTTCCGGGACAGGAGTTTTATACGGCAAAAGGAAGGGGAAAGGTAGCAGATATTTTCAAGCACATAAAACTGTCAAAGTTCGCAAAGAAATATCTGGTTTGGCAAGCCATCTGTACCTGTGGCTTGAAAAGCAGCATTTTCATAGCTTCCGGGACTGTCAACCAAGAAATTTACGTGAAAGAGTGTTTGAATAAACGTCTGCTGCTTTTCCTGAAGAAACACGGTTGCCGTACTGTTTTGGCCGGATTTGGCATCTTGCAATTACGGTAAAAAGGCCATGGAGTGGTACGCCGCCAACAACGTGCAGGTGGTTCCCAAGGACAAGAACCCTCCCAACACGTCAGAGCTCCGCCCAATTGAGAAATACTGGGCTATTGTCAAGCGGAACCTAAAGAAGACCAAAAAAACTGCTAAGGACGAGCAGCAGTTCAAGGCAAACTGGCTTTCTGCGGCGAAGAAGGTGGACAAGGTGGCTGTACAAAATCTGATGGCAGGTGTCAAGCGTGAGGCCCGGCAATTCGGATTTGGAAAAGCGAAAGCCTAACTGAATATTTTTCCTGAATGTTATACTAATTGAACTTGAAAAAGAAATTTAATTTGATTTTTTAAATAAACGATTTCACCGATTTACACGCGTTTTCCCTTGCCCAAATTTTGACCGTATCACCCTTTAGTCGGCTTTTGCGGAAATGTAGCTATATGAAAAGATGATGCATAGTGGGAGTAAAGATGATTCAATTTGTAAGAGGAAAATTCTCAAATGTTTTCTCCATAAGAAGTTAGCATAAAGGGTCCAAAATTGAGTTATCTATCCCAGCCAGATCTATATTAAAGGCTGTCGAAAAGTTCATTCGCCCGAACTTAAACATGTACAGTCTAGGCGTGTATAGATTTGTGTCTGGCGTTTTCTTTTCAATGGTTCTATTGATCAAGTTCCTTAATCTAATTTGTCCATAAAGCTCGAATACTAATTAATTGTAAATTAAGAATATTTGTCAAATTTATCTGGGCAAAGCCCTGTAGACTGCATGATGGTTGGATGGACGCACGTTTCGTCATATTAATGAAAACTGAAAAATTGTGTTTGTGCTGAAGAGTGCACATTGTCATTACAGTTTCGTTGTGAATAATAAACACAGATCGTGGGTGAGTTAATTTTTTTATATTCGCATGAAATTAGTGTAAATTTTAATCTTTAGTAAAAATGCCTCTGGGAAGTGAATTTTCAAATGAAGAACGTGGAATAATTACCGGACTGAAACTTGGTGACAAAGAAATTGGAGAAATTGTGTCCGGGATAAATCAACACAGCGATACGATTAGAAATTTTTGTTTTTGGAAAAAGTAATGATAGCGGCCGCGCAAATAATGAAGACATGCTTGGTCTTAGAAATAAGAGGCGTTTATCTTAAGTGAAAGTCACAATATATGATAAATCGTCATGATTAAATTTTGTCAAAATTAAATAGAAAATAGGCCAATAATTTATTAGTATATATTATTTCCTATTGTATCTAAATTATATTTCAACTTTTTTTGTTTTGACTTGGTTTTTTCTATCAACTCGACTTTTCGAGATATACCGTTATGTTCAAAATTAAGGCACTTCCGCTACATATATTGGAATAACTTGAAAACGGCTCACCATGTTAAATTGAAATAATCCAAAACTCCCAAACAATATTCTCTTTAAGCACCACGAAAAGGGTACGTTATTGCAACGTAATTATTCGTTAATACTATGAAATGTATTTAACGAAATTTTTTCCAGTGTAGTATTTCAACGAACGAAACATAAATAAATACACACAATAAAATAGGATATAGTATTGTTAAGAAACTTTTCCCAGTATGCTACACGCAAAAAATAATTCTTTCCTCCCAAACGAAATTTTAGATAAACAAATAGATGTTTCAAAATTTGCCCATCTAATTAAGCTATCAGACCTAAGGTTGTTTTCCGCAAATAAAAAGACTTTTTTTATTGCATTGTTCCCAACGTTTCGACAATTTTTGTTGTCTTCTTCAGGGGAGTTCATCTATTAAATAAAAACACATTATAATTTTGTACCTTAACAACAATAAAACATTTCCACTTACAATATTATTTTAACTTAAGTTACATTGAATTACAGTATACACGAAACATATAAAACAACATAAGACATAAATTAAAACTAATATCACAGCCGGGGTTTCAGGATTGCAACACTGTAAGCAGCACTTAAATAGTTGTCAGTATCGTCTTTTAAGTTCATTGTTCGTCTTATATTTTGTTGTATTCTTAAGCTTTCAATTGTCATTCGTTTTCTCTCTCTTTTCTCTTTGTCAAGTATTCTGCAGTTTCGAAAGTCAGCTGTATGCCCTGTGTTCATTTTGTGTTGTGATAATGCTGTTCTTTCTTTACGTTTTTCTATGTCCGTTTTGTGCTCTCCAATTCTTGTATCCAGTGTTCTCTTCGTAGTTCCAATGTATATGCGATCATATTTCTCTTTATCACTACCTTTACAGCTGATTTCGTACACCACGTCATGTTGTTGTTCTTTTTGTATCGGTGTTTTAACTTTTGTGAAAACGGCGCTTAATGTATTGTGTGGCTTGAAAGCAAAACATATGTTTTTTGTTGATATTGTTTCTAACAAGTTCGCGTTGTCAATTAATCCAGGGATTAATTTGGTCGTTGTTGTTCTTTATTGTAAAATTATTGTTATCTTTGCTTATTTTTCTTTTGGTTTCTTTTATTAAATGTTCAATTATTTCCCTTGGAAAACTATTGTTATTTGTAGATCTGCTAATGCGTTGTCAAATAGGTTGTTCAATACTATGTCTGCTATTATAGGTGATAAGGGGTTCCCCATTGGCATAGATGTTTGTTCACTGAAAAAACTGTGAACCCTTTTCCATTGCAAAATGAACTAAACTGTAGTAATATTGATCATGATTTAGCCCTTAAGATTTTTTCTGCTTGTTTAGTTTAAAAGTCTCTTAAATTTTAGTTCATCTATGGCATTGTATTTTAGTACAATTTTACATCACCATAAGATATATATATACCCCTATCAAGTTAAAAAACCTGTATTAATTTCGTTAACTTGACTATTTTTTAGGAAACCTCAAAAAAAACGAATGAACTATTTTTAAATACATTTTTCCAAAATACAGAGAAATTAAATAATTAAAGGAAAAGCAAACCGCTATACTATTATGAAAATCTTCATACATTAAAAGTAAACTTTCTTTTAGCAAACGTACTTTATTATAAAAACTTATAAAGAAAGTTCTTAATACAATGGTTTTTGAGAATAAAAATTATGGCTACGTAGAACAAGACAGTAGTTTGTTTTAACTCGCCGTTTGAACATTTTGACTTATCCTTAGTTCTTTATTGTAAGTATATTTTTCAAACATCTTGCTGAAAAAAATGTAAGTAATATTTGGGAGCATTTTATAAAATGGTATAAGGAATTCAACTTTTCTTTGGTAAACGTATCTCATAAAATTTGTACCTGAAATAATTAGAGAAATAATGAAGTAAGCTATTTTAACTCAAAACCCTGTGTTATTGATGTGAAGGACATAGAAACACTAAATATTCTAGTTAAAAGAAAGCCAAAAATTTAAAAGAAAACTTACCAATTCTCAATTTAATTATAAGCTCAGGGAAATATAAAAATTTGTCCAAATTCATTTAGGGTTACTCTGAAAATAAATATGTTTTTACATTAAATAAAAACATTAAAATAGGTTTCAAAAAATCGTATTAAATATATATAAAAATAAAAAACTAAATATTGTGGTTAAAAGAAAGTTAAAGAAACCTTACCAATTCACCATTAACTTATAAGCAGAGGAGTAATTGTTCTGGGGCTATTCTGAAATTAAAGATTTTTTTTACATTAAAAATATTAAATTGGTTTCCAAAAAATTGATTAAAGAAATAATAAAATAAGGTATTAACAACTGTGTTTTTGTGATATAAAGGTCATAATAACGTAAATATTACAGCTAAAAGAAAGCCAAATTTTTAAAAGAAAACTTACCAATTCTCTATTAAGTTATACTCCCAATCCACCTGGAGTTGCTCTGAAACCAAATAATTTTACAAGAAAAACATTAAACTGATTTCCAAAAAATTTAACTAACTAATAATATGAATAAAAACATCTCTTTAAAAGAAAGCCATATTTTTTATTTACCATTAAACTATAAGCTGAGGTGTAACAAACAACTTTCCAAAATCATCTCGGATTACTCTGAAATTGAATATTTATTTTTACATGAAATAATATTAAATTAGATTTCTATATAACAATTTCAATATAACATACTTTCCATTTCACCATTTTTTCTTAAATATTGAACATTCTTAATGACTTTTTTTCTAAGCTTCCGATCACCATCGTACATCTCATCGCTAAAGTATTAATAACTCACTTACAAAGTTTAATAACCAACGCTAATATATCTCAAAATACCAAAATATTCAATTGCATTTACCAGATTAGTTCAATACATGTTTGTAATCTTTTAGTTGTTTTTCGTTTTTATTATGAAACAATGTTGAATTTTAGGCAACAACAAAAAAATTAAATTTACCTCTTTACGGAAATTTATTTCGTGCTCTTAATTTCTTTTTATTTGCATTTTAATGCTATGTCAATACTTGTCGTATACGCGTTGGTTCGAGTATTAAACTAATGTGGTAAATAGTTTGATGTGCTCAGTAGCCAATCTCCCATCTTCTGTAATCTATAATCTTTGTTTGGTACTACTTGACCATAGCAACGCGTTTGACATGGTTAACCACTCCATCCTTCTTACATTTTTTTTCTTTTTCTCGTCTTCTGATGCAACTTTTCAAAAACACGTGCAGTAACAAGAGGAGTTCCACAAGGTTCTACTTTGGGTCCCCTCCTCTTCTGCACATACATAAATGATTTACCCGATGTACTCAAACATTACTAAATTCATACACGGCTGAAAAAGACTGTTTTTCATATGTTTGGCTATAAACATTATATGTTTGGAACACAAATTTTTAAACACAATATTTTTGAGTGCAAGCATATAATGTTCATAAACTAGCATAACATGTTTGGGACATATATGTTAATATGTTAGAACATATTATGTTTGGGACATAAAATGTTTGTAAATATAATATGCTTGGATGCAAATATATATTAATTTAGAAATAGCCTATAAACATATATGTGTTTAGTAGCTTGGAGCGCTATTTAACAGGGAGCGATATTGAATTAAGTTGGTGGTTGTGGCTTGTTATTACAAAATTAACATTTTATTTTTCCTTGGGCAATTGATCAGCTACTTCTTTGATCCTTACAAACTGTGTGGTCCGCTGTTCGAATCCCCGTCCGGCAAAAAGTAAAATTAAAAAAAATTATAAAATATAACAATTTCTTCTAAAGGGTGATTCTTTTGAGGTTAGGATTTTCATGCATTAGTATTTGACAGATCACGTGGGATTTCAGACATGGTGTCAAAGAGAAAGATGCTCAGTATGCTTTGACATTTCATCATGAATAGCCGAACGATCTGCCACAACGTCGAATTTTCAGTGAATGGGCCCTAGAAAAGTTGGCAGAAAATCCGCTTTTTTATCGACAAATTTTGTTCAGCGATGAGGCTCATTTCTGGTTGAATGGCTACGTAAATAAGCAAAATTGCCGCATTTGGAGTGAAGAGCAACCAGAAGCCGTTCAAGAACTGCCCATGCATCCCGAAAAATGCACTGTTTGGTGTGGTTTGTACGCTGGTGGAATCATTGGACCGTATTTTTTAAAAGATGCTGTTGGACGCAACGTTACGGTGAATGGCGATCGCTATCGTTCGATGCTAACAAACTTTTTGTTGCCAAAAATGGAAGAACTGAACTTGGTTGACATGTGGTTTCAACAAGATGGCGCTACATGCCACACAGCTCGCGATTCTATGGCCATTTTGAGGGAAAACTTCGGAGAACAATTCATCTCAAGAAATGGACCGGTAAGTTGGCCACCAAGATCATGCGATTTGACGCCTTTAGACTATTTTTTGTGGGGCTACGTCAAGTCTAAAGTCTACAGAAATAAGCCAGCAACTATTCCAGCTTTGGAAGACAACATTTCCGAAGAAATTCGGGCTATTCCGGCCGAAATGCTCGAAAAAGTTGCCCAAAATTGGACTTTCCGAATGGACCACCTAAGACGCAGCCGCGGTCAACATTTAAATGAAATTATCGTCAAAAAGTAAATGTCATGGACCAATCTAACGTTTCAAATAAAGAACCGATGAGATTTTGCAAATTTTATGCGTTTTTTTTTAAAAAAAAGTTATCAAGCTCTTAACAAATCACCCTTTACAATGTTTGCATTACAGAAAAAGGTGCTAAGAACTAAAAAATCTCGTGGAAGTGAGAAAGATGTGGAGGAATATACAATTAGGCAGAAACAACATTTTGAGCATTCAGATCGAAAACCTATGTTGTTAGCACCTATATTACCTGTTTATTTTCATAATTCATTATGATTGTAAATATATTTATATATAAATAAATAAATAAATAAAATTTTGAGCACAATATTGTTTGGGAGAAATTTTTTAAGCATATAATATTTTTGGGTGCAAAATGCTACCAAACATATTATATGTTCACATAATAACATATTGTTTTTTGGAAGACAACATTATTGAATTTGGATGCAAAAATACAAAATGTTTGGAACTTAGACTACCCAAACATATATTGTTTAGACCAATATGCTTTCAAACATATTATATATTGGAAGAGATCAAACAAATAAATGTTTGGGCAATACCCAAAAATGTATATGCTTGAAGCAAAATATGTTTGGGAGTATATGTTACAGAAGCGATTTTTTGTGAGCGTGTATGTACGATGAAGATGTCCAGGTATAACTTAGCAAGAATTTTTTTCAATGATTGTTGATTCTATAAATGAGGACTGGAAACACTATAAAATATGTGCCCTCATCCACCAACCTTGGAATAATAGTCAATGAAAAACTTAACTGGTCTAACCACATTAATTCAAAAACTGCCAACTTCGAATTTTAACATTATGGCGCTGAAGTATTTTCCAATTGTAACTATGCCGATTTTACTAAATTAAAAACTCCATTATTGGAAGTTGCACCCAAATTACAGTCATTGATGGATTGAAGAACTCAATGGAAAAAATCGTAAATATATGTTTATTTACAAAAATATAAAGTGTTTTTAAAATTTAGGTTTTGCCGGAGTCGAGTAAAATTTTTCCGTCTCCAGCAAAATCTTCAGACACCGGCTCCACAACCCTGGCTCAAACACACACATTTATTCGAGTCCGGGTTTCCCCTTGGCGCAGCTGACAATATTCGGCTGGCCAACCATAAGTCCGGGTCAACGGCTCTACGAGCGCCTAGTTAAGTTGTAAATTTTTGAAAAAATTAAAATATACAATAAAAAATTGCTCAATTTGAAAATGAAACAGACATCGCATTTTATAATTTATTTTGTTCTGAATATATGTTGCAAGGAGGGGGAATGTTTCAGATTTGGTGGCCAATTTTGAAATACGCCTTAGCATGTTATTTGCGGAACATAATGTAGCAGTACACGTAGTAGCCCATTTAGTCCCACTGTTGAAAGAAATTACCCCGGATTCCGACATAATACAAAAATGCAAACTCGGCAAAACCAAGTGTTCAAAAATAATTGAGAATGTATTAGCTGAGGAGCAAAAGGAAAAACTCTTCAAAAAACTACAAAAATGTAAGTTTTCAATTCTTGTTGATGAAAGCACCAATATCTCATATAACAAAACCTTGTGTGTAATCACACAATTTTATGATGAAGTAATGGGGAAAGTTAATATTCAACTGTTAGACCTGCTGCAAGTTTGATCAGACGGAAGTGCCGAAAGTCTTTACAAGAATTTTAAAGAACTCCGCAGTGGTTATAAAATACCCTTATCTAAAATCATTGGATTGAGCACAGATGGTGAAAACAACAATTACCATAAAATGTTTGTTCCATTCTGCTGCCATTGTGACAAACAAAGCATGCATGGCTTTGCCCAAAGCATCTGAAGATCTTATTCGTCAAATTGGAACGTATATGTCGGGTAGCGCCAAGAGATGCTCAGAGTTCCAAGATCTTCTCAACGAGGAAAAAGAAGAATATTAAAGGTTTCTGAGACTAGATGGTTATCACGTCAAAAATGTGTAGAGCGAATTCTTCCTAATCGGAATGTGTTACTAGAATATTTTAAGTTCGCTTCACAAAGGGACAAATTAAAATCTGCAGAGGCTATATATACAACGATCTCACAAACGAATGCAACATGGCCTACTTATTGTTTCTTAAATATGTTTTGAACAGTTTCAATTGTCTCAACGAATAAAACTTTAATTCATATTAAACATTCAGATTCAATGAAGATATTCCTTAAACTTGAACAGCATAAAAAATCGGAATTGAAAATTGATTGTGTCATTAGATCTCCGCATATATCTGTTCAAATCGAAGACGTTTCTCTTCGACCAGAGTGTGAGGAATTTAAAAAAAAAAATTACCTGAACATACAGTGAAAAAGATTAAAACCGATTGCCTTCAATTTTATTTAACGGCTTTGGAAGAAATACAAAAACGTCTTCCTCTTAGAAAAGATTCTATTTTTAAAGAAATTGAATTTCAGAAAACTGCAAAATATTCATGTTTGATTTGCTTTGCTCAAAATTCTAAATAAATATTATTGATACAATGGCGGAGTTTATTACATTAGAATACAATTTTACACAGTGCGAAATTAAAGAATTCGAAGCTATGGACATTGTTGAGTTTTCGACAAAAATAATTAAATTAAAAGAATTCAATGAAAAATGTACGAGAGCGGTTCGGAACTTCTTAGCCTATCAATGAAAGAGAATAGTTAGTTTTTCAAAAATATTTTTATTTTTCAATATAATCTCTTAAAATTTCAAGACACTTAGTCCAACGCTTTTCTAGCAATTCTATCCCTTGATTAAAATAGTTTTCCTCAAGGTCTTCAAAATAGTGGTTTACAACTGTAATTGTATCTTCATTTGAGGTAAAACGTTTGCCATCAAGGATTTTTTTTAGATTTGGGAACAAGTAAAACTCACTGGGAGCTAAATCAGGAGAATAAGGTGGGTAGTCAAGCAACTCGTACTTCGTTGATTTTAGCCATTGTTAAAACACTCTTGTGCGCTGATGCGTTGTCTTGATGAAAAAATATTTTTTTTTGTGTTGTAAGCCAGGACGTTTTTCTCGAATTTGTACATTTAATTGATCCAAAAGGTTGCAATAGTACTCTGAATTTATTGTTTTATCCTTTTGCAGATAGTCAATCAATAAAATGCCTTTCAAGTCCCAAAAAACCGTTGCCATAACCTTACCAGCCGATTGAATTATTTTTGCCTTCTTTGGGGCACTTCCGCCAGCTTCAGTCCATTGTTTGGATTGTTCTTTTGTCTTTGGAGTATAGTGGTGGATCCATGTCTCATCAACAGTTATGAAACGACGCTTAAAATCCATTTTATTTCGCTTAAAACGATCCAAACAAACTTGAGAAATGTTGCGTTTTTGATCGACTGTTAACAAATGCGGCACCCATCTTGCAGAAGCTTTTTCATCTGCAGTTCTTCATGCAAAATTAAATGGACTCGATCATTTGAGATGCCCATGATATTAGCAATTTCACGCACTTTTATTCGTCGATCATTTAATACTATATCTTGCACTTTGGCTACAATTTCTGCTGTGCTGTTTTTGGATGTCCACTACGTGGTTCATCTTCAATGCTTGTACGACCACGTTTAAATTCAGCAACCCAATTTTTTACTGTTGCATATGAAGGAGCACTTTCACCAACCCCATTCACCATATCATTATGAATTTCTTGTCCCGATAAACCTTTTTTATGTAAATATTTAATGATAGCACGCATTTCTAATTTTTCCATTGTAAACAAATTGCGGATGCGTCTTTTTTGAACACCTGTTTCTATATGAAGGAGTTGCCAAATCGAAAGAAAATTTAACATGTTTTCATAACAGAGATGGAAGTTTCCAAAACACTTAACTTTTTCTGTTTATACCGCGCTTTTTGTGCTAGGCTAAGAAGTTTCCGAACTGCCCTCGTATGTTGATATATTTCGTCATCCCTCCCGACAATTATTTTTTTTTAATTTGATTAGAAAGTTAATTGTGTCAGTAATTTTGAAAACGTAATCAATTACGTTTTCAACTTCAATTAACTTTTTACTTGGATATATTTTTTGGGAGCCACCGTGGTGCAATGATTAGCATGCCCGCCTTGCATACACAGGTCGTGGGTTCGATTTCTGCTTCGACCGAATACCAAAAAGTTTTTCAGCGGTGGATTATCCCACCTCAGAAATGCTGGTGACATTTCTGAGGGTTTCAAAGCTTCTCTAAGTGGTTTAACTGCAATGTGGAACGCCGTTCGGACTCGGCTATAAAAAGGAGATCCCTTGTCATTGAGCTTAACATGGAATCGGGCAGCACTCAGTGATAAGAGAGAAGTTCACCAATGGGGTACCACAATGGACTGAATAGACTAAGCGCGTTTTCGTTTCACAAAAAATATGTTGCCCTGGTGTTACACTACTTTTTCCCTCATTGTATTTTCGCTCAAATAATAGTGTCATTCCAAAGTTATTGTTAATTCATAATATTGTGAGGGATACAGGATCCAAAATCTATGACAGTGTCTTTTATATTTGGCAATCAATTTCGATAATCTTGCACCTTTTTTCCCAACCGAAATCGCCATAAGTGAGCCTGATACATCGGGCTGCCACCTAACCTAACCTAACCTTGGATATATTTTGGTGTAATCTGTGTGGGCTCACTTAGAATATTCAGTGAGTATTCTACACTCAAAAAAAAGTTTACTTGGATCCAAAGATGTTGACCTTCCCTTAAAGATTTTGGTGTTGATTCATCGAATTTTTATTCTCTTTTTGCGATATATGAATAAAGATATTTATGTACAAACAAATTCAAATTTCAAAATCCAAATTATGCCAGGTACTTCAAAGTAAAAACAGTTTTCTTAATGCTAAAAAAACTTTAAACCAAAGATGCAAATCCTTAAAATAAGTCTTAGCCTATATTCGAACGATTTTATCTTCACTTTAAAAATTCAATAGGTCGATTTCTTTAAATTAAAAATGTTTTTCTTTATTTTAAGGAAAATTGCCTTACTTCAACGATCTACAGCTTCTTTTTTTAAGGAAAATTGTCTTACTTCAAAGATCTACAACTTCAGCAGAGAGACGCAAAATTTCAATATTTGTGTCCTAAATTTAATGAAAACAATTTTTGAAGCAAAGATTATAAACTTTCTTTTAATTATAATGTCATTATTTTAACGAATTTTGTCCTTAACATAGCGTAAATTTCGAGTCATAAAATTTAAGTTGCATAATCTTCCGTATTAAGTCAATATTTTTTCAGTGTAGGTGACTTATGCCCCAACATCTAACGATGATCAAAATTTTTTATCATTTCCTCTTGGTTTCCGGACTATTTAATGGAAGGTTCCAAGGATTAAAAAAGAAAGATACGACATACTCCACGAACATTTTATATTATTTATTGTATTCTTAGCGTTATTATTTTCAGAAGAACATTAATAAGGTCCATAGTAGTACGGTGCGGGATAATAAGGACCTGGTCCATATCTTCCGTAAGTTTTTGGAGGTGGGTATGGGCGATGCAACAATGATTTATATGTATGTATCAACTGCTTTAATACTCTGGGCTGCGAATTTGTGTCATCTGCAAATTCGTCATCGATTACTTCACCGTATCTCTTATTTGGAACGCCTGTCAGTCTAACAATGCACATGTCAACACAGAATACTAAAAATAAATATTTTAAAAAATTCATGGTAAATGTGTTTTCTTAAAAGATGCTTGAGTGACGACTGATAGCAATTCGTATATTACGTCCATTATATACAAGAAAATTTGTGTGAACAATCTACCTGAAGTTTTCCGAAAACGCACAATAATGACAAATACTTCGTATTACCTGTTTGTTATCCATCAATTTCGAATCCTTCTAAGGAATTGTAACTGTTTAGTATTACCTGTTTGGTGCTGATGTACTCAATTCTAATATCTCATAAGGATTTTAACGACATTATCGAAAAATTTGACGAACTTACTAGACAAATTTTTAAAAATAAAAATAATAACATCTACCTTTTTAAAACAAAGGCACAAGATTAAAGCCTGAGTGAAGAAGTCCGTGGCGATTACGACCAATATGAGACAAATTTGAAAAGCCACACTGAAAATATTTAATCCCTGCTTTGTGCTAAGCCTCAGTTTAAGCGAATTTAACTTACGGGTACTTCAAATAAATTATATTTTCAATAGCCTGGTGTGTACACAGTTGCCACAGTTGGTCGAATTCTATTACACATGGTAGATTTTTATGGTCGTGAAGATAAATTTTAAATTTAACTAGCCGAGGCACCCACCAGGTAGTTTTTGCCTGCACACCTAATGGGTTAATTACAATTTGGGGAGATAAAATATTTCCACTATACCTTCGCAATATATTTTGGTATCAAACGAAAGATCTTGAAGAGTACTCGTTTTTATTTTCGAAAGCATGCCATAAATGTTAGTTTTGCTGCTATATTTTAAAAATTAGTTTGCAAACTTGAAATAAAGTTTAACCGCCCCCACCGTGCAAACCCTGCTCTACATTTTTTGGTATCAAATGAAAGCTCCAAATCCAACTGGCAGTACTACGCCTGTATTTTCTTACTATGTTTGAATTTTGCCCAAAAATGAGCAGAGAAACATAAAAAAGCCTTTTTTAGTGCCGGAGCATAAACGAAGGTTTGGTTAAGTTAAATGGAGGCCCGATTAAGTTTCAGGCTCAAATAGACTAGTTAGTCCATTGTGATACCACATTAACTAACTAAACTAAAAGTACATATTACATATGGATACCTTTAGTTTTAACCGCTGAGCCTTCTCGATTATTTTCTTCTGTTGAACCAACCAGATTGTTCCAAAAACATTAGCAGACTGCTTAAGTTAACGTTTTCCAGGTCCGCCAGTAATCTAAAGCTATATGCCCCTAAAATTCGCTTACGCCTTACACAAAATGCGGGACACTCACACAAGATTGATTCCTTTTCTTTCATGACAGTTCATACCATTGTCATTATAATTCGCGTCAATAGTTTTTTGCAAAATCGCCTATCAGGCATCGACCTGTTATATTTAGCAGATATCAGGAGTGATATCTGACGTCTTGAGAACATTAGCATATCTAGTGTGCGGTTTAAGTTTAAATGGAGCCATATTTGCTTGGTGTCGTTACAATCCTTGCAATTCTCGAACATTTGCCATCATAATAGCCTTCTCACGCAGTAAGAGCTTGCAGGGAGTATAATACCGGTAAACTTTAGCATAATACCGGTAAAGATATAAATCGAGCATGTATAATTGCCAAAAACGAACTAAGCTTATTTCTGCTTCCTTTATTGAGTAATGCAGACACTGTCGTAGCCAGTCTAGAGATAGCCAAATGCAAATATTAGGTATCTTCGGTCTACATGGGACATGATAGGGAGATGCCTCCATATGCCGCTAAGACCTTGGTTGAGGAGTCACTGAAAACAAAGGCAAAACTTATTGTGGGATGTGATGCAAATGCACATCATAGTATGTGGGGAAGTAGTGATACTAATGCAAGGGAGATGGCTAATAGAATTTATTTTACGTACTAACCTGGTAGTTTGCAATAAGGGAGATGCACCAACCTTCGTCACCAAAAATAGGCAAGAGTTTTTGGACGTCACATTGGCCTTCGCGGAACTGGAACTGAGTGGCAAGTTTTGGGGGAAGGTTAGGTTAGGTTAGGTGGCAGCCCGATGTATCAGGCTCACTTAGACTATTCAGTCCATTGTGATACCACATTGGTGAACTTCTCTCTTATCACTGAGTGCTGCCCGATTCCATGTTAAGCTCAATGACAAGGGACCTCCTTTTTATAGCCGAGTCCGAACGGCGTTCCACAATGCAGTGAAACCACTTAGAGAAGTTTTGAAACCCTCAGAAATGTTTGGGGGAACATAGCTTCTCAAATCATCGTTACATCAGTTTCAACTTCAATATGATAATGCCAGTAATACCAAAGATATGGAACAAACCGTGGAGCGGATTTCAAAGGCCTTCAACATCTCACTAAAAGCTGCATGTCCTACACTCTTAGAAAAATATGTTTTTCATATGTTCCGATATAAACAAAATGTGTTTCGGGCACAATTTTAAAACACAATATATTTAAGTGCAAACATGTAATGTTCCTAAACTAACACTAAATGTTTGGGACATCTATGCTAATATGTTAGAATATATTATGTTTGGGGCATGAATGTTTCATAAAAATCATATGTGTGAATGTAAACATATATAAATTTACAAATTTCGGCTAAACATACATATGTTGTGATATTTTATTCAAAGCGACAGAGAGAGTATAGAGAAAGAAATAGAGATGGAAACCGGGAGAGTTGACGAAAGATATCAACATAACACAGCGAAAGAATCAAAAGAGAACAGCTTCTGTGAAACCGCTTGTATGTTGTTTCGGAAAAATTGATATGCTTAAGTCTAAATATTATTTAATTTGAATAAAGAGAATAGACATTCGGAACCAAGAGAATAGACATTTGAAAAACAAACAGCATATGTTTTCGCCTTGAGAGCAGCATTTTATGTATGTGTGGACATGTGTTTCGTTTATCATTTTGGCATTATGGGCACAATTTTTTTCTTGGTTCATTAAAAGAAATCAGGGGTCTTTATAAAAATAACGAAAGGGCACTATACTCTTTTTAGAGTTGGGATAGTAAAATGAAATAAGGAGGAAATAGTGCAAAATTACACAGTAAAATGTATAAAAACAAGTCCACGAGGAGTTGACGGACACCTTCAAATATAAAAGCGGGCATTAAGTTCGAGTTTTGCAGCTGAATTATTATTATTATTATTATGAATTATTAAAGAAAAATAAAAGGCATTTTAGAGCGATGGTGTTAAATGTTAGTAAAAACCTTTCCACGCCTAAATAAATTTATGTTTATATTATAAAATTATTTATGTATGTTTCTACTCGACTTCACGTTCTTCTTTTGTTAGAGTTTTTGAATTCCTTCCAAATTTTAAAGTTTTATACCAAAAACAGTTTTTGGTTACAAAATTGTTATGTTTGCAATAAAAAAATAATATTTTATCCAAAAATCAGTCATTTTCGTTTATATCAAGCACTGCTACTGACTATAAATCTTTAATAACCCACATTTCGAAATTTCATTATAAAAATTTAATATAGTATAAATGTAAATGTGTAAATTAAAAAAAAAAAGTGTTCGGTCGGAGCAGGCATTGAACCCACGACCCTTTGCATGCGCAAAGGGCGCTGCAAACTATGCTATATAAATGTAACTTATAACGATAGTTATCTACTGGTGACTATAACAGCTACGTAGTCGTAGTGTGTTGGCTTACAAACTGTATGGTCCTCGGTTCGATTCTCCGTGCAGGCGAAAGGTAAAATTTAAAAAATGTATAAAAGTGAATAATTTCTTCAACATTATTTGTATTACAGAAAAAGGTGCCAAGAACTAAAATATTTCGTGGAAGTGAAAATTACGAGTATGTTAGGGAATGAGCACAATCGTCTTTGGGAAAAATTCTTCCAAGCATATAATATTTTTGGGGTCAAAATGCTTCCAAACCTATAATATGTTCACATTAAACAAACATATTAATGTTTCGGCAGTATCCAATAATATATGTGCTTCCTGCAAAATATGTTTGGAACATATGTTAAAGAAGCGATTTTTTTTGAGGGTGTAGAGGAAAGCCAAGGGGGAAAAATCGACCACCATGGTGGTCTACGGAGTTAAGTAATATGAGGAAATCTTGCAGGAAGCTTTTAACAAAGCAAAGTCCACAAGAGCTACGGAGGATTAGGACACCTACAAGATGAATCTGAGAGGATATAAACGAGAACTGAGAAGGGCTCAGCATAACTCTTGGAATGACTACTGCAGCAGTTTTGGGAATACGTCCGAGGCTTCAAGACTGCGGAAGGTAAAGGGTGATTCTTTTGAGGTTAGGATTTTCATGCATTAGTATTTGACAGATCACGTGGGATTTCAGACATGGTGTCAAAGAGAAAGATGCTCAGTATGCTTTGACATTTCATCATGAATAGCCGAACGATCTGCCACAACGTCGAATTTTCAGTGAATGGGCCCTAGAAAAGTTGGCAGAAAATCCGCTTTTTTATCGACAAATTTTGTTCAGTGATGAGGCTTATTTCTGGTTGAATGGCTACGTAAATAAGCAAAATTGCCGCATTTGGAGTGAAGAGCAACCAGAAGCCGTTCAAGAACTGCCCATGCATCCCGAAAAATGCACTGTTTGGTGTGGTTTGTACGCTGGTGGAATCATTGGACCGTATTTTTTCAAAGATGCTGTTGGACGCAACGTTACGGTGAATGGCGATCGCTATCGTTCGATGCTAACAAACTTTTTGTTGCCAAAAATGGAAGAACTGAACTTGGTTGACATGTGGTTTCAACAAGATGGCGCTTTTGAGGGAAAACTTCGGAGAACAATTCATCTCAAGAAATGGACCGGTAAGATGGCCACCAAGATCATGCGATTTGACGCCTTTAGACTATTTTTTGTGGGGCTACGTCAAGTCTAAAGTCTACAGAAATAAGCCAGCAACTATTCCAGCTTTGGAAGACAACATTTCCGAAGAAATTCGGGCTATTCCGGCCGAAATGCTCGAAAAAGTTGCCCAAAATTGGACTTTCCGAATGGACCACCTAAGACGCAGCCGCGGTCAACATTTAAATGAAATTATCTTCAAAAAGTAAATGTCATGGACCAATCTAACGTTTCAAATAAAGAACCGATGAGATTTTGCAAATTTTATGCGTTTTTTTTTTTAAAAAAGTTATCAAGCTCTTAACAAATCACCCTTTACTAACATCCACTAACTCCTCTCCAAGTTTCATTAAAACTACGGAGGGCAATTGGACAACGTCCAGTGAGCAAATGTTGGAGGTATTTTTGGACACACATTTTTCCGGAAATCAGACGGTTGAACCATGTTCTGGCGGTACCACGGTAGCTCAGCGGTCATTTCCTATCAAGGAAATTGTATCGGAATCGTGAATAAAATGGGCTTTAAATAGTTTTGGACCATTCAAATCCCCCGGATCTGATTATCCCTTGGTTGACGGTGATGTATAAACTTAGCATATATTTCCGAAAAGTTGAGGGAAACAAAAATCGGTGTCATACCTAAAGCGAGAAAAGCCTATCACTCGAGTGCGAAAGATTTCCGACCAATCAGCTTATCATCATTCCTACTTAAGACTCTGGGCAGGATGATAGATATTTATATTTGAACCAGCGTCGATTCAAGTTTGCTATTGAAACGACAGCATGTATACTCGAAGGGCAGGTCTACTGAGACCGCATTGCATGAACTAGTCAGCTTTATTGAAAGCTCACTATCTGTCAATGAATACACAATCGTGGCATTTCTAGACATAGAAGGGACATTCAATAACGTCCATCCGAGATCGATATTAAATGGACTGACAACTAATGAAGAGACGTATGTATTTCAGCCACACTAGGACAAGCAAACATACAAAGGTATGTGACCAGAGGCACTCCTCAAGGAGGAGTTCTATCTTCTGTGGAATGTTTCTATAAACAATCTTCTGATTTCCCTAGAAAAAGTAAGGATAAAAGTGGTTGCATACGCAGATAATGTGGCTCTTTCAGTCAGAGGAAAATTCCCATCCACAATTAGAGATATTATACAAAGAGAACTCCGGATGTCTGGGAAATGGGCGAAAGAGAATGGTCTTAGGGTAAATCCTGCAAAGACAGAACTAGTCAGGCACTGCAAAGATCGTAAAACTCCCACGATTAAGCCCATACCCTTAAAGGGTATTGAAATTCTCTTCGGTGAGTGTGCAAAATACCTTGGCCTTATTTTGAACAGGAAGCTGATCTTTAAGCTTAATATGGAAGAAAGGGCGAGGAAAGCAACGGTAGCTTTGTACTCGTGTAAAAAGCAATAGGAAAAAGTTTGGACTAAAAGGGAAAATTGTACATTGGCTATACCCGGCAGTGGTTAGAACTGTAATTCTATATGGTGTTCTAGTCTGGCGGCCGGCACTGCAGCAGCCGACAAGTTTAGATATAGGTCAGCGTATGGCTTGCATGTGTATCTCATGAGCATTTAGTAAGACAGGTACAGATTTCCTTAACCCTCTAATGCCCCAATTTTTTGCCAGCTAATTAAATTTTCAATGTTAACGACACAAAAGCAAAAGAACTAAGCAAGACAAAAGTATACGGTAAAATTCAGCATATGCTGCAAAGCCTTTTGAATAGTTTCAAATAAGTTTTCTTTTTATTTTGCCCATTTTTGTTGTCTTAAGGTGTGTTTTACTAAAAGCTTCCTTATTAAATGATTATGGGCATTACAGGGTTAATGTCATGCTGCATCTATTGCCTTTAGACATTGTGACCAAACCGTCAGCTGCAACAACAGCTGCGCGGTTGCGCGAGCTATCGCTGTGGTCGGGAAAAAGGTAGGGCACTGTCCTGTCCTCAAAATAATGCCAGATGTGCCAAAACGTAGTGGATTTCACTCTGGCGAAACCACTTTTCGACAAAAAGTTTGAAACTTTAATTCCCAACAGTGGGGCGTGGTGCCCACAGACCTCGGGGAATAAACGTTATATAGATTTCTACACTGATGGCTTCAAATTGGATGGACAAGTGGGTTTCGGAGTATATTCTAACGACCTGGAACTTCGGTGTAATCGAAGTTCCAGATAGTGAGCTTTCAATAAAGCTGACTAGTTCATGTAATGCGGTCTCAGTAGACCTGCCTTCGAGTACGCATGCTGTCGTTTCGAGAGCAAAATTGAATCGACGCTAGTTCTAAGATCAATATCCAGAGTCTTAAGTAGGATGAGGATAAGCGGATTGGTCGGAAATCCTTCGATCTCGAGAGAGAGGTTTTTCCCGCTTTAGGTATGAAAACGGCTTTTGTTTCCCTCCACTTTCCTGGAATATTTGCTAAGTTGATACATCCTATATAAATAAATAAAATTTATATAGGATGTAAACCACCATGGTGGATTCCCTCTAGGGCATGCAGCTTTCAGTGAGATGTTGAATGCCTTAGTAATCCTCTCCACTGCGAGTTCGATATCTTGCACAGTGCTCATATTTGTCTCTGTTATTTCCGGTATCATCATATTGAACGATTCCCTATACCTATTCCAATCAGCTTTCCTAACATTTGCCGGATATATGGTCTTGGTGGTATAAACATCAAATTTGAAACTGATGTAGCGATGATCTGAGAAACTATGTTCACTTAAAACCTACCAATCAGATATCATTTCATTCAGTTCTTGCGAGGTCAAAGTCCAAAACCTCTTGCCTGTTTTTAGTGACAAAGGTTAGTGTATCTCCCTTATTGCAAACTACCAAATTAGTACGCAAAATAAACTCTAGGAGTGACTCTCCTCTTGCATTAATGTCACCACTTCCCCATATACTATGATGTGCGTTTGCATCGCATCCCATAATGAGTTTTGTCTTTGTTTTCAATGACTCCTCAACTAAGGTGTTAACGGCACATGGAGGCATCTCCCTATCATGTCCCATGTAGACCGAAGACACCTAATAATTGCATTTGGCTATTTCTAAACTGGCAACGACAGTGTCAGTATTGTACATTGAAGGAAGCAGAAACAAGTTGAGCTCGTTTTTAGCAAGTATACAGGCTTAATTTACATCATTACCAGTATACTGCAATAGTTTGAACTCCGGAGTACGTAATTCACATATTTTGTTTCTATAAACATATGGTTCTTGAATAAGAACTATATCTATGTTATGTCCCCTTTCATCAGGAGAACTTTTACGGTAGCACATGCAGCCTTACAATGGTGAAGATTTATCTGGAGGACCCGTACGACCATTGAGATTTTCACAATCGTCACATCAGCCGTTTCAATCGAGTCATCAAGAATGTCCTCTTCAGAGATCTCGGTGACTCTCGCAATAACCATAGGTTCAACTTTGGTGAAGTTAGGTTAGGTTAGGTTAAAGTGGCAGCTCGATTAAATTTCAGGCTCACTTAGACTATTCAGTCCATTGTGATACCACATTTAACTAAAAGTACCTATTACATATGGGCACTTCTAGTCTTAACCACTGAACCTTCACAATTATTTACTTTTGTGGAACCAACCAGATTGCTCCAAAAACATTAACAAACTGCTTAAGTTAACGTTTTCCAGGTCAGCCAGTAATCTAAAGCTATATGCTCCTAAAATTTGCTTACGCCTTACACAAAAACAGGACACTCACACAAGAGGTGTTTAATTGATTCCTTTTCCTCCACATCATGACAGCTCATACAATAGTCATTATAATTCGCACCTATAGTTTTTGCAAATTCGCCTATCAGGCAGCGACCCGTTATAGCAGATATCAGGAGTGCTATCTGACGCCTTGAGAACACCAGCATAGTAAGTGAGCGGTTTAAGTTTAAATGGGGCCATATTTGCTTGGTGTCGCTACAACCCTTGCAATTTTCCCATCGAACATTGGCCATCTTAACAGCCCTCTCACGCAGTAAGAGCTTGCAGGTGGCCAGAGGCATACCAACAGATTCTAGTTCCCCTGGAATATGTAAGGTAGTTCCTAGCCTTGCTAACACATCTGCTTCGCAGTTCCCCGGTATGTTCCTATGGCCATGCACCCTGAGATACACAAGCTCGCCATACGCTGAACTTTATCTAAACAAGTCGGTTTCTGAAGTGCCGGCCACCAGACTACAACACCATATAGCATTATAGGTCTAACTACTGCCGTGTATAGTCCCCACTTTTTCCCTATTGCTATTGTATGCATGCTGTCGTTTCGAGAGCAAACTTGAATCCACGCTAGTTCTAAGATACATGTCTATCATCCTCTCCACGGTCTTAAGTAGGAATGAGGATAAGCTGATTGGTCGGAAATCCTTCGCACTCGAGTGAGAGGCTTTTCCTGCTTTAGGTATGAAGACGACTTTTGTTTCCCTCCACTTTTCTGGAATATATGCTAAGTTTACACATCGTTTATATATCACCGTCAACCAGGGGATAATTCTTTCAGCCACTGCCTGTAACTCCGCCGGAGTAATTCCATCAGGTCCGGGGGATTTGAATGGTCCAAAGCTATTTAAAGCCCATTTTATTCTAGATTCCGACACAATTTCCTCGATAGGAAATGATCGCTGAGCCTCTGTTACACTGCCGGAACAATGTTCAACCGTCTGATTTCCAGGGAAGTGTGTATCCAAAAGTACCTCCAACGTCTCCTCACTGGACGTTGTCCAATTTCCCTCCGATGTTTTAATGAAACCTGGAGCGGTGTTAGTGGATGCTAGTACCCTCCGTAGTCTGGAAGACTCTGACGTATTACCAATGCTGCTACAGTAATCATCCCAAGAGTTTTGTTGAGACCTTCTCAGTTCTCGTTTATATGCTCTCAGATTCATCTTGTAAGTGTCCCAATCCTCCGGAGCTCTTGTGGACTTTGCTTTGTTAAAGAGCTTCCTGCAGGATTTCCTCATATTACTTAACTCCGTAGTCCACCATGGCGGCCAATTTTTTCCCCTTGGCTTTTCTCTAGGGCAAGCAGCTTTCAGTGAAATGTTGAAGGCCTTAGTAATCCGCTCCACTACGTGTTCGATATCTTGCACAGTACTCATATTTGTCTCCGGCATTTCCGGTATCATCAAATTGAACGATTCCCTATACCTATTCCAATCAGCTTTCCTAACATTTGGCGGAAATACGGTCTTTGAAGTACGAACAGCCAATCTGAAACTGATGTAGCGATGATCTGAGAAGCTATGTTCCCTCAAAACTTACCACTCAGATATCTTATCATTCAGTTCCGGAGAGGTGAACGTTACGTCCAAAACCTCTTGTCTGTTCCTGGTGACGAAGGTTGGTGCATCTCCCTTATTGCAAACTACCAGGTTAGTACGCAAAATAAACTCTATTAGCGACTCTCCCCTTGCATTAGTATCACTACTTCCCCAAATACTATGATGTGCATTTGCATCGCATCCCATAATGAGTTTTGTCTTTGTTTTTAGTGACTCCTCAATTAAGGTCTTAACGGCACAGGGTGGCATCTCCCTATCATGTCCCATGTAGACCGAAGATACCCAATATTTGCATGTGTATATCTCTAGACTGGCTACGACAGTGTCTGCTTTGCTCAATGAAGGAAGCAGAAACAAGTTTAGTTCGTTTTTAGCAATTATACATGCTCGATTTATATCGTTACCGGTATTATGCAAAAGTGTGAAACCCGGAGTGCTTAATTCATAGATCTTATTCTTATATATATATATGGTTCTTGAATAAGAACTATATCTATGTCTCCTTTCATCAGGAGAACTTTTAAGGCAGCACAAGCGGCCTTACAATGGTGAAGATTTATCTGGAGGAACCGTAGAACCATCTAAATTTTCAACCACCGTTACATCAGCCGCTTCAATTGAGTCATCAAGGGCTTCCTCTTCACAGATCTCGGTGACTCTCGCAACAATCCGCGGTTCAGCTTTGGTGAGGCTTGAGCCTGTAGAAACTTCCCGCATATGATTTTCGCCATAGTCTGCAGGTTTTATGTCTCCTTCGGCTTCGCTAGGAGATTTTTTCACTGCTGACTCTACCGGAGGCTTGTCCGTTTCGGAATCCTTTGGCTGATCGCTTTTGTATACCTTCATATGGATGTCATGAAAGCCATAACTTACGCGTCCTTGGGTCTGGGCTAGATGTGGCAGCGACTCTATGTTTAATATAAACACCGCATGTCGTCTTGGTCCATCCACCTCATCCAAAGGACCAACCTTCCAATCGGCGGTTGGAAGATCTGGGTTACATTCTTTTAGTCTCTCTAGTATTGACTCAGGATCAGGAGGGTTTGCCGGTATCCATGCATGTGCTCTAGGTTTAGCCGGTATGTCTTTTTTATCGACTAACTCCAAAGCGGCTCCTTCCCAAACTTCACACTCTTAGAAAAATATGTTTTTCATATGTTCCGATATAAACAAAATGTGTTTCGGGCACAATTTTAAAACACAATATATTTAAGTGCAAACAAGGAATGTTCCTAAACTAACACTAAATGTTTGGGACATCTATGTTAATATGTTAGAATATATTATGTTTGGGGCATGAATGTTTCATAAAAATCATATGTGTGAATGCAAACATATATAAATTTACAAATTTCGACTAAACATACATATGTTGTGATATTTTATTCAAAGCGACAGAGAGAGTATAGAGAAAGAAATTGAGATGGAAACCGGGAGAGTTGACGGGAGAGTCCACGTGGCAAACAAATGTATGTTTCTGTTAAATAATGTTATGTTTGCATGGGCTCGTGGGCGCTGCAAACTATGCTATATAAGTGTAACTTATAATGATAATTATCTACTGGTGACTATAACAGCTACGTAGTCCAGTGGGTAGTTTGTTGGCTTACAAACTGTATAGTCCTCGGTTCGATTCTCCGTGCAGGCGAAAGGTAAAATTTAAAAAATTTATAAAAGTGAATAATTTCTTCAAGATTATTTGTATTACAGAAAAAGGTGCCAAGAACTAAAATATTTCGAGGTAGTGAAAATTACGAGTATGTTAGGCAATGAGCACAATCGTCTTTGGGAAAAATTCTTCCAAGCATATAATATTTTTGGGCTCAAAATGCTTCCAAACATATGATATGTTCACATAAAACAAACATATTAATGTTTCGGCAGTATCTAATAATATATGTGCTTCCTGCAAAATATGTTTGGAACATATGTTAAAGAAGCGATATTTTTTCAGGGTGCACCAATTAGCATCAATGCAGCTTTAAAGCAATCCATAGACCTCTGGTCCGCAAAAGCTATTAACTTATATCGTCCTTGATACCATCCAGCATCTTGCCGTCGAGGACTTGGTCCGGGAAACTTTTTTCGCACCTCTGAGTAGACACCAGACATCGCGTTCAATTTCCCCCCATTTTTTCCTTGGAATCATACCGTCCAATGCTCCTTTATTAATAATAGCCATCACAAGGCTGTCTTTTGCAACTGAGGCAAACGATCTTTGATCCCGTTTAGAGGATGGCAGCTCATCCGGTGATCGTTCCCTTTTTCCAGCTTCAAGAATTCCTTTGGTGAGTTTTGAGGGTGTACACGCAAAAAAATAATTCTTTCCTCCCAAACGAAATTTTAGACAAACAAAGTTCGTTTCTCATTTGCTTTTCGCTGTAAGGAAGTGTATTTGGAAGAAAAGTATATACTTTTTGTGATAAACGTTTATTCTTTTCCAGGATGTAAAAACAATTTCATAAAGACTAACTCAAAAAAAATTGTTTACTTGCTAATTGCATTTTCCCTCACATCTTTCTCACATCCACGAGGTTTTTTAGTTCTTAACACCTTTTCCTGTAATACCAAAAATGTAGAAGAAATTATACGATTTTATAAATTTTTAAAATTTATTTATCTTTCGCCTGGACGGAGAATCGAACCGCGGACCATGCACTTTGTAAGCCAACACACTAACCACTGAGCTATGTACCTGTTATGGTCATCAATAGATAATTATCCATATAAGTTATATTTATATAGAATAACTTGCGGCGCCCACGAACCGAAAAAACAAAGTTTATTTAACAGAAACAAACATTTAGTTTGGTACCGTGGGGCAGTGGTTGCTACGTCCGACTTGCATGCCAAGGGTCGTGGGTTCGATCCCTGCTTCGACCAAAGTTCTTTTTGTTTTTGTTTAGTAACTTGAAAAATTTTAATTATAAATCAAGTTGGCGAAAAAAAATTGAAAAGAGTGGACTGTATTTTCCTTGTAAATTTATTTGGTGATGCAAACCTTTCGACGACCAAACTATAAGTGAATTTCTATTGTTACTACAATTATTAGCACAACTTCGTTACATGGGTGATTGATGTAAATTTTTAATATTCTATGTTCTAGCGGTATGCAAAAAAAGTGCAAAAAACAATAACTTATATACTAGCCTAACAGGTAGAAAATCATACGATGGTTATTACTGTTTGTTGCTGTTACATTGATCAATTCGATTAAACATTAGTCTTATGGTATAACACTTAATTTAGCAAACAAAGCATAGTCTAACAATGCAACAGAAGCGTAACATAAAGAAGGGGCAAATTAACTTTACTGATACAAAGTAATATATAATTGAACAAAGTAATTTAAATAATTAGTATAAATTTATAATTTGAAAATTTATAAATCTAAATTACGTTTCATAAACTCATTTCAAAACATACTGCCGCCCCTGAAACGTCGTTTCAGTTAAATGGGAGTAGAGCAATTTTTGTGACTGGACGGGTGTATGTATTTTTCTCTGTCTTGATGGATACCACTCGAACTTTGCCATCATTTCCAGGATGAACTTGAACTATTTTTCCAAGTAGCCACTTAGTTGCAGGTATACCAGGTTCTTTGAGTACGACAATATCACCGACGGAAAAATCTCTTTGTGCTGTCTGCCATTTCGGTCTTTGTTGCAAAGATGTGATATACTCAGAGACCATCTTTTCCAGAAACCCTGTACCATTTGCTGCAATAACTTCCAATGTTTTAACTTTGGCAATTGGGATGCAATATAGTTTGGCTCTGAAAGTGAAGTAAGAGGTTCACCTATAATGAAATGAGATGGGGTTAGCAGATTTAAGTCTTCATCGGATATGGGACAGAGCGGTCGACTATTTAAAATTGCTTCAATTTGTGTGAGCACAGTATACATTTCCTCATAGGACAGCAATGATGATCCGACTACTCGCTTAAGGTGTAACTTTACAGATTTAACATTTGATTCCCAAATGCCACCAAAGTGAGGGGAGGATGGAGGTATAGAATGCCATGTTGTTCCGTCTTTGGCGATAGATGATGCAATATCGGAGTTTGATGTCTCGTCTAACAGCATTTTGTGCATTTCTGATAATAAACGACGAGCACCATGAAAATTCGTGCCATTGTCACAATACAGATTACAACACGATCCCCGACGGGATATGAATCGTTTAAAGGCCAAAATAAATGCTTCAGAACTAAGGTCACTTACGAGTTCAAGGTGCAGTGCCTTCGTCGAAAGACAAATAAAAAGTGCTATATACGATTTACATACCCTCGGCCTTTTGCAGTTAGTCATCTTAATGGTAATAGGACCAGCGAAATCGCAACCTGTATTGAAGAATGGTCGATGTTGTTGTCAAAGACAATAAACTCTAGGAAGATAGGAAATTGGCTACTGAGGAGATCAAACCATTTACCGTGTTAGTTTCATACTCGAACCAAACGCGTATACGACAAGTATTGACATATCATTAAAATGCAAATAAAAATAAATTAAGTGCACGAAATAAATTTCCATAAAGGGGAAAATGTAATTTTTTTTGTTGTAGCCTAAAATTTAACATTGTTTCATTAAGAAAATTAAGTTTTTCATTTAAAAAATAAAAACGAAAAATAAATAAAAAAATTACAAACATGTATGGAACTAACATGGTAAATGCAACATTTGGTATGACGCAAGCCAATTTCCTATCTTCCTCAAGTTTATTGTCTTTGGTTGTTGTATTCGTTCTTTTGGCAGATTTGCCATTAGTTGTTGTGAAGTTTGGCGGCGTAACATAAAGCAGCGCTTACATTTGAATACCACAGAGCGAATCAAATTCCGTGCGCCTAATACCCAATATTGTTGTCGTAAAATTATAAATAATTCCGTCACGCCGACATGTAAATATTTTATATGTAGATCTGTAATAATTATTTCAGCTATCCAGCCCTTTGGAACGATGATTGGATGTTTGATATTATATGGAACCGTCGATTCTTGGATTCGTCCGCCTACACGCAGAAGCCCTTCACTGTCGAGAAATGGTGAGAGTTTTTGAAGAGGCCCTGCAGGTAAATTTCTATTGGCTTGAAGCGATTTTATTACATCTGAAAAACTGAAATTTTTGATACACAGCAGAATTTTTAGTTTAGCATTATGGATTTCAGCATACGAAATAAATGAGAAAGATTTTAAACGTTTGAAAAATCTTGAAACATATGCTACAATTCTTAGTAGCTTATACCAATTAGAGAATTTTTCAGCAAGCTGCAGCAGCATTGGTTTATCATCAACCTTCGCAGACAGAACAATTTTCCTTTTTTCTCAATTAATTTCTTCGGGCTCTTCATCAAGTTTAAATTTAGTTTGAGGCCATTTCGACTCATCAAGTTCCACCAAGATGGTCCGCTCCACCATAAATCAAATTTTAACAATTCTTCTGGATAAAGGCCCCTGGAAGCACAATCCGCTGGGTTTTCTTTTGTGTTTACGTAATTCCAAAATTTGCGAGGGATGGTTGTCAGAATTTCATCGGTTCTGTGCGATACAAAAAGTTTCCATGTTCTGGGAGGAGCTGAAAGCCAGTGTAAAACGATTTGTGAATCTGTCCAAGCAAAAAGTTTTGAATTTTGTATGTTAAGCGAAATTTTAATTGTAGAATACAAACGACATAATAATAAAGCGGCGCATAATTCCATTCTTGGGATCGAGATGGGCTTAAGTGGGGCGACTTTTGATTTTGCAGCAATTAGATTTACCTTTGAATTTTGACGAGATACACAATAAATTACAGCAGAATGGCCGCGACTGGACGCATCACAAACACAATGTATTTCGTATTCCGAATTTACGAAAATATTTCGAGGAATTGAAAGTTTTTCAAAATAATATATTTCATTCTTTAGCCTTTTCCATTCTTGGCTCATTACCTGAGGTATGGGATCATCCCATGCAATTTTCAGTAACCACAGTCGCTGTAGAAAAATTTTCATAAGTATAGTCGATGGGGACAAAAATCCAAAAACGTGGAATATTGAAGCCGTATCTGAAAGTATTTTACGTTTTGTTATTGATTGAGTATCATTTATGGGATTCCAATAAAGCCCGAGTAATTTAATATGTGAATCTGAGGATTTACCAACTTCGATATATTCAATTGGAAAATTTTGTAAAAATTTGAGGGAATTTGAGCTCCATTTTCGAAGCGTAAATTGTTTTAATAAGGAGATTAATTCGTCTCTAGCTTGTTCAAGGCATTCCTCTGTTTCGGCACCTGCCATGACGTCACATAGATGTTGCGCAAAATGATTGATGCAGCCGTGGGATATTTTGTTTTGTTGTCATTTGCTAATTGTTCAAGTACACGCACTGATAAAAAAAGGAGCACACGAAGTTCCGTAGGAACTTCGTGATCTTCGTGACTTCACGATCATCTGGACAAACCCAAATTTGCCGAAACATTTTTGTTATTTCGGCTGTAAAAACGAAAGAATATTTACGCAACGGAAACGCAACGAAACTCCAAATAAATCTCTTTGAATGGGTGGTCCAATATTTAATGTGTTATTAAGAGATTTACCATTATCATCTTTAAAAGACCCATCAAACACTACTCTCAGTTTTGTTGTGCTACTCTCCGGCTTAAGAATGGAATGATGTGGGAGATAGTAGTGTGGTGTATTTTCAATTTCGTCAACTGGAACTTTCTCCATATGGCCTAATTGTTCATACTCATTCATAAATTTTATATAAAGCTGTTTCAATTCTTTGTTTTTGGTGAATCTCCTTTCCATATTGTGTAGTCTAGAAATAGCACCTTTTAAAGTATTTTCAAATACTGGGTTTGAGATATTGAATGGTAGTTTAACAATGTACTTGCCGTCTGCTGCCTTTGTGTGTGTAGATCGAAAATGTATTTCTGCAGGGTCGTCGTTGGTCGAATCGATGGTATGTTTTTCGCAAGGAAATTGTTCGATGTCCCAAAATCTTTGTAGCAAATCGTCGATATTTGTGGAAGCAGTGAATGACATCAAACATGAATTATTAGTGTCGTGCTCATATTGACCTGCAATTATCCAACCAAAAATGGAATTAATAGCTGTTAAACCTGTGGGTTTCAAGTCCAATTTTCCATCCTTTAGAATTGACCAAACTACATCAGCACCCAATAACAAATCTACTGGGCCAGTAACATTAAAGTTTTGATCAGCGAGATTAAGTTTCGAAATAATATTTTTGTTGTCCTCACAGAAATTGTAGCTCGGTATGTCGGTGGTGATTCGGTTAAGAATGTACAAATTAACTGTTACCATGTCTGTGCTGAACGATGAATAAACATTAATCTTAACCTGTCCTCTTGTTACTCCAGCATTTGACGAAGCTATTCCTGAAATTGATAGACGGGCATTTGTTCTTCTTAGTCCAAGTAGCTGGACACACGATTCTGTAATAAATGAGACTTGTGACCCTGAATCGACTAATGCACGAACTCTTATGAAGTGGCCAAATTGATTTTTCATACGAACGATAGCTGTCGGTAATATGGTTTGCAATGGTTGATGTGAAAATATGTGGTTACTTACGACTTGAGATGTTGTGGTTCGAGGTTGGAACGAACCGCCAATGTTGAACTGCTGAGTTGTTGTGTCATGTTGCGTCTGTGAAAAATCTTGAACAATTGGGCTGTCTCGAGTTGAAAAATGAGATTGAACAAAATCACCTTGCGATGGTAATTCACGATTTGGAGTTGTGGAAGATGCTTGTTCCCGTGTTGAATTTTGTTGATAATGAACCAAGGTGTTGTGGCGATTGTTGCAGTTCCGACATCTGTATTTTGAGCTACAATTAGAGGCATTATGTCCAGATTTCAGGCAGTTAAAACAAAGCGAATTGTCCTTAATAAGCTTGCGTCTACCTTCAATGTCTAAATTTATGAATTCTGAACATTGAAATAATTTATGCTGTTGTTTGCATTTCTTGCACGACGTATTTGATGTACGTGAAAAATTTGAACGAACTGAGGGTTGCTTACCAGTTGAAGTGTATGCTACCATTTCATTTGATTCCGTGTATGTGTACCTTTTTTCGAGGAATTCTAGGAAGTGATAAACAGAAACGTTTGACTTTGATCCTACCTCCTCTGACCACTGAATTCTAGTTACGGAGTCTAATTTTGCGAGCAATAAATATATTAACCAAGGGTCTCCATTTCAGAAGCCTTTAAACCTCTCAGACATTCATCTGCACCATCAATAATTTTTCGAAGTGTTTTATGGTTCGTAGATGTCATCGATGGAAGCTTTAAAAAGGTTTTGATATACGAATATGAACATAAGTGAGGTCTATTATACCTGCTTTCCAACTTGTCCCAAGCTTCCATATAATGTTCATCCGATATGGGAATGTTTTTTATAAGATCTGCGGCTTCACCATCCAGGTAGGAAATTAAATAGTAAAACTTTTGCGTTTTTGTTAAATGGGCTTTCCTGTCCACAGAACCAAGAAACAAATCACGAAATGTTCCCCATTTACTGTACTCACCCGAAAATTTTGGTATAAGGATTTTGGGTAGTGCGACATCATTTTCTTTTGGAACAATGTTACCCAGCTCCGAAAGTAGTCTATTTTGCTGCACAGCAATTGTTTGCAAGGTATTCAATGCATTTTCCTGACTTTTCTGCCTTAATCGAATTGCTTTTAGTAAGGTAGAATATATGTACAAATACTTCGATTCGTATTGTTCGAAAGTTTCTTCCTTTGCGGCATCTGCCGTCGGCTCTTGCTCAAATTCTGACAAACCATCCTCGACTTGTACGTACTGCTCCCAATATGTCTTCACAGCTTCCAGACGTGTTTCCAACTCCTCTGTACTGGTACTTTCAGTGATGTTACCACAGTACACGTGGTATCGGGTTAGTACGGCACGAATGCGGCTACGCTGTACTTTTAAACTTTATCCGTTGGCGAAGAAGGGCCAAAAAATGTTTAGTAACTTGACAAATTTTAATTATAATTCATGTTGGCGAAAAAAAATGAAAAGAGTGGACTGTATTTTCCTTGTAAATTTATTTGGTGATGCAAACCTTTTGACGACCAAACTATAAGTGAATTTCTATTGTTACTACAAGTATCAGCACAACTTCGTTACATGGGTGGTTGATGTAAATTTTTAATATTCTATGTTCTAGCGGTATGCAAAAAAAAGTGCAAAAAGAGAGCAAAAAACAATAACTTATATACTAGCCTAACAGGTAGAAAATCATACGATGGTTATTGCTGTTTGTTGCTGTTACATTGATCAATTCGATTAAACATTAATCTTATGGTATAACACTTAATTTAGCAAACAAAGCATAGTCTAACAATGCAACAGAAGCGTAACATAAAGAAGGGGCAAATTAACTTTACTGATACAAAGTAATATATAATTGAACAAAGTAATTTAAATAATTAGTATAAATTTATAATTTGAAAATTTATAAATCTAAATTACGTTTCATAAACTCATTTCAAAACAGTTTTTTTTTTACATATATTCCAGATATGTTCGGAAGATTCTGAAAAAATGTTCAACATTACATTGTACTATATTAAATTTTGAACTGTAAAATGTGTCTTATTAAAGACCTAAAGTCAGAAAAGAGCAGTGTTTGATATAAACGAAATGGACTGTGTTGTTGTTTCAAAAATAACTTTTTTATTGAAAAAATAAAAATTTTGTAACAAACGAATTTTTTTGGTGATAAAAGTTTAAAATCTTCGAAGCAATTCAAAAAACTCCTCTCGCATACGGTGTCTATCCATGTCTGCATCTTTGGTATCTCCCTCGACTTCATAAGAGGTTCCGCTTATTTCTGATTCAGACAGAGGCTTGTCCATTTCCGAATCCTTTAGCTGATCGTTTTATATACCATCATTTGGATATAATGAAAGCCATAACATACACGGCCCTGGGACGTTGCTAGATGTGGTAAGGAATGAGTGTTCAATATAAACACTGCATGTCGTCTTGGTCCATCCACTTCACCCAAACGGCCAACCTTCCAATCAGCTGTTGGAAGATCTGGATTGCATTGTTTCAGTCTATTCAAACTAGATTCAGGGTCAGGAGGGTTTGCAGGTATCCACGCATGTGCTCTTGGTCTAGCCGATATGTCTTTCTTCTCGATTAACTCTAGAGCACCTTCTTCCCAAACTTCACCAATTAGTATCAAAGCAGCTTTAAAACATTCTATAGACCTCTGGTCCTCAAATGCGACTAGCTTAAACCGTCCTTGATACCAACCAGCCTCTTGGTGTCGAGGATATGGACCGGGAAGCTTTTCCAGCACCTGTGAATAGACGCCAGACAAAGCATTCTCAATTTCCCCCCATTTTTGCTTTGGAACCATACCGTCCAATGCTCCTTTATTAATGATAGTCATCACAAGGCTGTCTTTAGCAACTGAGGCAAACGATCTTTGATCCCTTTTGGAAGATGGCAGCTCATCCGGTGATCGTTCTTTTTTTAAGGAATCGCGTTGTTTAGCCGACAACGTGCTTGGGTCGGCTGATCCTAATTTCTTTAGGATAAACGAAGCATTTCTGCGTTCCTTGAATCTCTTTCGTGAGGGATTACCTCCTTTTGATGTCGTTACCTTAGAAAAGGTTCGACTTGTAAAAGTGTCGCCACATGTCAACCCGTCTAACTCTTGGTCATTGCCCAAATTTATAACTCCAGTCGATACCCGTCCACTGGATCCTGAAGTTAGTAATCCAGTGTATGACTTTGAATTTCGCTGCATGGTGGCTTAATATCCCACCATACTTGAAATTCGTAGTAGGTATTTATTACGATGAGTTAATCCGCTATTAAAAAACACGTCCGATCCGTTCGTCGGTTGAGAGATAATTCCCGCTCCGATATTAATTGGTGTTATTGAACATCGATTCCGAAATTTGATGAAAATTAAAACTGTCAGGAGAACATTAGTTTACATGAGGTCGTTCTTAGAAGTGGTTCAATAAACTATATTTCTTATTATGTAAATGAATAAATAAACGAAGCTTCAATTAAGTTCAAGATAATTACGTCATATGAATGATTTACTCGAAAGCTCGCAAACTTGTAAGTAGACACATCAAAAAGGGAAAATAGTAAACTTTGTCTGCTATTTTTAAACCCAGCACAAGGGTGGTCGGAGTAGCATTTTTTTTTTAATATTTAGTATCGTAAGGGTATGATCACACTACACACAAAAAAATAATACATTTATTTTATTAATATTGTTCACAAAAATTTTCCAAACACGGGATTCATAAATTATATGAAAACAATTCATAAAATCAAAAATACAGGTTTTCATTGACTACGAATGTATACATAATATGAATTGAATTTTTAATATTATAAATGTAGTATACATATTTTTGTCATTGAAAAATATGTACTTTTACATAATATATACTAAAAATGTCATGCATTACATGTAACTTTTCTTTCAGATTTTTCCTCCTGATTCTTAATGCCTGCATACACCCTCAAAAAAATCGCTTCTGTAACATATACTCCCAAACATATTTTGCTTCAAGCATATAAATTTTTGGGTATTGCCCAAACATTTATATGTTTCATTTCTTCCAATATATAATATATTTGAAAGCATATTGGTCTAAACAATATAATGTGTTTGGGTAGTCTAAGTTCCAAACATTTTGTATTTTTCCATCCAAATTCAATAATGTTGTCTTCCAAAAAACTATATGTTATTATGTGAACATATAATATGTTTCGAGGCATTATGGACCCAAAAATATTATATGCTGAGAAGAATTTTCTCCCAAAGAATATTGTGCTCAAAATTTTTGTTCTGCCTAATTATATATATTGCCTCACATTTTTTTCACTTCCATGAGTTTTTTTAGTTCTTAGCACCTTTTCCTGTAATACAAACATTGTAGAAGAAATTATTAAATTTTATATTTTTTTTTTTCAATTTTACCTTTTGCCGGACGGGGATTCAAACAGCGGACCACACAGTTTGCAAGCCAGCACACTAAACACTGGTCTACGTAGCTGTTATGTCATCAAGAGATAATTATCGTTATAAGTTATATTTATATAGCATAGCTTGCGGGGCCCACGAGCCGATGCAAACATAACATTGTTTAACAACATAACATTGTTAAACATACATTTGTTGGCAGCGTGGAGCAGTGGTTGGTCGTCCGCCTTGCGTGACAGGTGTCCTGGGTTCGATCCCTGCTTCGACCAACACCATGTTTGTTTTAATATATTTTTTAACATATATTCCAGATTCGTTCGGAAGATCCCGAAAAGGTGTTCAGCATTACATACTATTATATTAAATTTCGAATCCTAAGGTTAACGATAACCATTCAAAAGCACATTATATTTAAATTCTAAACAGTAATTTTACAACAGCACATACATTTATTTTGGTGTGAACAATTGTTGCTAGCATGTAACACCATTAATTTAGAAATACAAATAAATATGAATTTTTATTAACGAATAATTTTGTACTTAATTTAATTCTTAAGGCCGGTATAAATTGGTATTATCGCGTTAAAATGGCCATGTTTACCCTTTTACTTTTCTTTAATAATTTCTTTTAAAGAAAATAAACTTATTCAATTGTTGCTTTGGATCTTTCCCCACCATGTTATAATACAATTTATCGGAAAAAGTTGTAATGTTATTCTGGTTTTGCCGCTAAAATGAGAAATAATTTTAGCGACAAAACTCGAACTCAATGCCCGCTTTTATTTTCGAAAAAATCCGTCAACTCCTCTTGGACTACTATTAATAAAGAGGAACTAATCTTTGTTTTTATAGATGTTACTGTTTAATTTTTCACTGTTTCGTCCTGTTTTCATTTTACTTTCATAACTCTAAAAAGAGTGCACTGAAAAAATATTGTCGTGAGGCCAAAGAGTTCATGTCCTCAAAATAAGAATACAACCTTCGCTTAGCTTAGAAGACGCATTTCTCTAATATAAAGTTTTTTCCTTGTTCAAAGGTCGATACTTTCAATGAAGTCGTGTTGTCGTTATAATTAAGTGATTTGACTTAAAAATGGGTATCATAACATGAAAGAACAAATTTTTGGACTAAGGTCAACTTTACTTTAATAATTCAGAAAAATTCTTTAAAATTAATGAAACTGTCTTTAAATTTGTTGCATTTTTGCATCTTGACTACAAGGCAAAAATCATTAAAAAATAGGATACATTTTTCAATACTTTATTTTAAAGACGTTTTTTACTTGAAACATAGCATAATTTTCACTGGAAGTCTTGTTTTTAACGGACATTTTATAGCATATGAAAAAAAGCTGAAAAAGCGAAAAATTGAAATGTGCTTCGTAGAGTCAAGTACACAAAACCCAAATTTAAAAGAGAATTGTGTCTTAAAAGCATCCTTACTTGTATTCTCCGCTTCTTTGGTTCGGAATCAATATCAAAATTGTTAAAGTGGAGACACAATCTTTGGAACCGGACATGCTTTTTGTTCAGTGTATAGTGCCCTTTCGTCAGTTTTTATGAAGATCCCTTTAATTACCTTTGTTTGAATATTTTGACTTACTCGTCCTACGTTCCGATTTGTTTTGACGAAACAAAAAAATTGTGCCCGTAATACGAAAATGATAAACAAAACTCATGCTCTTTTTTTTTCAAATATATTTTATCTTGGTTCCGAATGAATTTTCTCTCCGAATACTCATTTTAATATTTTACTTAAGCATATGCAATTTTTGGCGAAGTCTTATATCACAACATATATATGTTTACTCATAATATGTAAATTTATACTTGCTTATATTCACACGTAGTATTTTTCCTATATTTAATGAAATTTTGTGTATACATATTTGTAATGCGCCAATTGGTTACTTTCATTATTTTGCTCCCAGCATACACTTTGTCTCTCTTTGTAAACACATATATGTTTATGGGCTATTTCTAAATTAATAAATGTTTGAATCCAAGCATATTATATTTACAAACATTTTATGTCCCAAACATAATATTATAATATAATATAAGAGTTCCAAACATATAATGGTTATACCCAAACATATGAAAAACAGTCTTTTTCGTCCGTGTAATTGTTCAAAATGTATGAACCCATTTATTAACACCCCTGCAAAAAAGCGTCACCAAAAAAGTAATGAAAATGTTCTTTTTGGATCCGGAAGTGGTGCAAAATTGACGCAGAAGCGTTGAATTTAACATGGGCTTGTCATAGGAGGGAAGTCCTCCATTTTACCAGCCGTTGCACTGAATCTGCATTACTTCTTTACACCGTAAGAATTCTCTTCGTTAATTTTACGAAGAATTCTTCATAAACTATTCTTCCTGAATTCTTCATTAAAATAACAAAATTTTCATTCATTTTCGTAAATTTTACGAAGAACTTTTACGAATATACGAAACATTCTACATTAACTTTCGTACAAAGTTCGTACTTTTAACGAAACTTTCTTCATATTTCATGAATTTTGTGCACAGAAAAAAAGGTGTCTTGTTAATTTTAGGACCAGTTTAACTTCCACATAGTTCAAAAAATTTACTGTCATATAGTTCATTTTTCGTAACCACTGCGAAAATTAACTTAGCTAAAGGAAAACTTATAAAACTTCAGTAAATGTTTTTTAGTTCACTAACTACGAAATGGGACGGATTTTTCCTTAAATAAATTTCCAATACAATAGTTAATGCATCGTTGATTGTATTATAAAAAGACATAGGTAATATAAAAATCTTACTACGAAATGTGGACAATTTACTAAGAAAAATTTTTGTATGGAAAAAAATTTTTGTAGTAAAAATTAACTTAACCACAGTACCGATTCGTATGGCGGCTTCCTACAGCTTATTTCGGTTTTTACTATAAGTTGGAGTATATTTCCTCACATTGAAAATTTTAGATAAAGTAGAATAAAAAGTAGTTAATTTAATCCTTGACGGGTGTATATAATTTTTTATGGATTCCTCGTAAATTTTGAATATATTTTACCTTATCCTATAGATAGAATACCAACTAATCAATAAACGTGATACTGGAAATTGAAGTGAGAAGAAATTATGAAATTATTGCATCATCTTTTTTTTTGTTTGTGTTTGTTATTGCGATGATGTTATGGAATGTGTGTTGTTGGTATCTTTTGCGGTGATAGTTGTTTTGTTGCAATAGCGAGATCAGAAAGGGATCATGTGTGTGTGTGTGTGTGGAGTTGTTTTTCTTTACATATGTGTCCTTTATGACTATTTGTGTCTTTGAGTTTTATTGGTGCATTCAGTTCTGTTGATGCATTTATGAAGCGCACACGTGGTGGGCTTGCGTGCGGTATTTGTGTTTATTAATAAAAATACATTTATTTCGTAACATTTTAGAAACTGATAAGTGAATGGTGTGATGTAAGAGAAAACAAAAACACTTTATATTGATAAAAAAATAAATAACTCTAAAATAAATCACATATTAAGAAACTGTATATTTCTATTAATAATTTAAAATTAGTGCGGTTTTAAATTGGTTTACATAAAAATATTCATAATGAGTGGTAATAAAATGATCTATATTGACTCTACATCTGGATCACAATACAATTTTTTAAGTCTATATTTTTATGTTATAGCGAGTCCTTAAGGTGTGTATTAAGTTCGAGTTTAGGTGCTAAAATCAGAAATAAATCAGTAAGAAAAGTATAAAATTATACCCCTTCGATGCAAATTTAAATATAACTTGATGGAGAATAGCTCGAAACAAGTTTTTTTTAAGTTTATATTCTTTAAATGGATTACACGATTAAGAACAGAAAATCGTTTTTAAGCTTATGTAGAACGCTGTTTTTTAAATTTAATATGATGAATCGTTTTCAAGTTATTCCAATATATATAGCGGAAGTGCCTTAATTTTGAACATAACCGTATATCTCAAAAAGTCGATGTCTTAAAAAAATAAGTGTACATTTGGATTCAGCGACCTCAAATTACTAAAAATTTGATATAAATTTTAAATGAACACAAAAACGGTTCAATTTTGTTCCCATGTATTTCTAAAGAAAACTAATCATGAAAAATTGGGATTTTAGCCACTAAACTCGAACTTAATATCCACCATAAATACTAAATGCTATATTGACAAGTGGAAATTATATCTAATTTTATAATATTTTTATTTCATTTATTCTGAGAAGGATTTCAAAAATGTCCCATTTGTGCATGGATATGATTCCACTAATGTAGTAATTGGATGATTTTTTTCAATGTGGTAAGTTTTTCGTCCATTTGTAATAAAGCCGAAATTTCTATTTATTAAAAATAATTTTCATTTGCAGGACGACAGCAAATCTAATGGTATTTTTTGGGAATCTTCTTACTGTTTAATGCTAACTAAGCTGATATCCCTATTTGCTCTAAGAAAATTCTCTTGTAAGTTAAAGATCAAAATACCATAGAATTTGATAATATTTTTATATTTTATATACCTTTTTAACTTCAGAGGCTTATGACGCAAATCCACACAACAAAAACTAGCGAAATCGGTGAAATTGGACAAAAATGAAATGAAAATAGCAACTTATGGCATATATTTTTCATATGGATAAAAAATGGAAATTGATATTAATTAGTTTCATTCTACTAACATAGAATATTACTCTTTTGAAGAAGCAATTAGTAACTACCGAAAAGTAACAGCATACAGCGTACGAATAAAAACATTTCTTTTATTGTATATCATAAGCCATAGTTTTATGTAATATAATAATAATTTTTTGAAATAAAATACTGGTAGTTATGTAAATTTGTCTTATATTGTACGAAAAATTTCTTAGTTGTATACAGGCTTGTTGTACCTTTAATTCCTAAATTTATTTACTTCTTTAAAAATTATACTGATAAACAGTTTATTTGAAACCAATTTCTAAATATAGGATTCCCAAAAACTTGTTCATTTTTCCGGATAGCAGGAATATTTTGAATGAGTGTAAGTACATTCTTCCCACAGCGTAGTAAGAATGAACTAAAATACGATGCAATACATAAACTTATTTATAAGAAAATCATGAACTTATCTAGATGAAAAAAATCTTTGGCGCCAAATCATGGTCATTCTTACTATGGGTTAGTTCATTTTTCGTAAACAATAGTAAACTTTTTTTTCGGTGTGAAGAAGTTTTTACGAATATTTTACGAAACATTCTGCGTTAAAATTTCTTCATAAAAAGTACGAAACATTTTCTTTGAAATAACGAAGAAGTTTCATTGAAGTTGTAAAATTTCCGTTCGCGCCATTAAATTGTCTTTTATAATGTGCTTGAGTGTATTCCTTTATTCTATTTTTTATGCAAGTCTATGCTACTTCTCATTTGGGTGATAGCGCGCTATGAATAAAAGTGAAGCAATAAAACTAAAAATTATTTGATGTCATTTTTCACACTTGCAACTACAACCAAATGCACTTTCGACTATAATTTTTTTTCTAAAAGTTCGAACATTTTTCAGAAAAAAATATGAAAGTTTTTCATAAAAAGTACGAACATTTTTCATAAAAAGAACGAAATTGTTTCATAAAAAGTACGAAGATTTTTCATAAAAAGTACGAAGATTCTTCATAAAAAGTACGAATTTTTTTCTTACAAACTACGAAAATTTTGGAAGAACTTTTCTTCGTAAAAAGTACGAAATATTTCGTACTTTTAATGAAAAGTTTCTTTGGTTGTAAAACAATGACAAATTTTAACGAAATTTTTCGTTCTTTTTACGAAGAAAATTCTTTCGGTGTAGGTGTGATCCGAATTCAATGTTTTGGATGTAAATTAAAAAATTCTGTGATATTTTGTCACATAAATAATTTTTAATGAATTCTAACGCTTGTCGGAAACGTTTGACCTCAAATATTTTCAAAAATTCACAATTTTTTCAGATTGGATTTAGCATTTTTTTCGACAAAATTTAAATGATTTGTACCATTTTATGAATTCTTACTCTGTTTTTAACCTATTTGAAACAATAAAAGTTAAAATTACCCATTAAAAGTATGAAAGAACCATGTTATAAAAAATTGAATTAAAAAAACTTCCTGGGTAGTTAAAATAAAGAACATCATTAGGAGTGCATCTTCTGGAAGTGCTTTTAAAGTTGTGCCTTTGGAAGAACTTCCAAATTTTTTTGCTGGGACTCGCATTAAAATCCAGCCAGCAAAGAACATAATTTTATAATATGTTATATTATTTATAAACATGAGCACCAACGCTTCCAGTTAATATTGTGTTTTCGTCAATTTTTTACAACAGCAATAAATAATCTTCGAATCGCGACGGCGTCTGAAACTGTACTGAAAAACTCAAACACATGTGTTGCCTTCAAAACGTTATATTTCGTTTTCTTGTCTCGTATTATATGCTTGTATTGTATACATATGAGAGTAACTTTATGTTGTGTCTCTCTCACGCTAAGAGAAACCCAGTATTTTTGATATACTAAGTAAAGTTGCATTAATTTTATGAAACCGTCCCTACACCCTAAAAAAAATCGCTTCTGTAACATATACTCCCAAACACATTTTGCTTCAAGCATATACATTTTTGGGTATTGCCCAAACATTTATATATTTGATTTCTTCCAATATATAATATGTTTGAAAGCATTTTGGTCTTGTTCAAAGTTTCTTTGAACCCGTTTTGAAACACTGTGCGTAGCGGCACAAATAATTTTTAATCGTTGTATCCTTTTGCTTTTCTATTTGTTTACCTGGAAAGTTTGACCTTTGATCGATGCTTGTAGCTTTGTCGCTAAGCTTTGTTTATGCTGCTAAGCATCACTCAAAAGGGCAACGAACCAGTCTTGAACCGACCGTGAAGTAAACAAATACGTGCGTGCGAACTCGTCTGCCCCCGCGAAAGTCAAGTGAAAATTTGTTATTGAACAATTCCTTAAAATAAATTAAAACATTAAAGTGAACAATTAAAGAACATATATAATTACAGGTAAACACAGTGAACAATTAGTGACACATATAAAAACCCATCGACTCCTCAAACCAAAGAAACCCAAACATAAAAGTGCCGACAACATAATTAAACGTCATCAACAAAAAAAGGAAAAAGATCACAACACTTTGTACACACAATAATAGAAATTTTAACTTAATTCTATATTGCACTAAAGTTCCATGTCATTGCATTGAATATTTTGCCTTACAACTATATTGCACAATCCCTTTGTATATTTTGTTAAAGTTAAAACTCACCCTTATTTACACCATTTCCCAAAATTGAATTCAAATCTAATTGCTTTTGTAAATAATTCTCAAATCTAGTTGTAAAACTTAATTACTATTTAAAACTTAAACCTAATCATAAATAATGAATTAAAATTAAAATAACACTTGAAATAATTATAAATAAAACCATTGTAATTCGAATTTAAAACCTAATTTCTCTAAGTGTCATTATTTCGAAAGGCAAAATTTTCCTTTTCAGCATTTATTAGTTCAATCCCAAACATTTTGGTCCTTCGAACCGGATTTGTGTTTTTTAAATAATTAAAAACATTAACATTTTTTTGAAAGTGTACAATTTTTTCTCGGTGTAATGTGATTTTTTCCAAGTGTATAAAAACCCAGTGACCCAATAATTAGTTTTGTTTAAAAAGAAAATAAAAATTAAATAAACATTCATTTATATTAAAAAATAAAATATTCCAAATTACACAGTGTAATATCAGTGTCAAATAAACCCAATGTAATATCAATACAAAAAAAACCCTTTACAAAAGACAATATTGAAAAACATTCAAAGTGCCTGTGCCCTTGCAACAAACGAAAACCAACAGTACCAAAAGAAGAAATAGAAAAATCATAACAACAACACTACTCAACCAGCCAGCCAGTGATCCATCGATCGAACAGCAACCAGTGAACATCGAAAAATATTCATATTGTTACGTTTTTATATTTAGGCGTTTTTAATTACCCGACAATTAAAACACAGTTCTTTTAAATAACGACAATCTACAATTTATTTACTATGACTTCACACTTTACAATTCGTTCACACTGAAGTTATTCGTTTGACGCTTTAATTAAGACTGACTCGTTAGCCGCATGCGAGCGCTTTTATATATGACGGTGTGGCAATACGAGAACATTCTGGTAGCACTACAATATTCTGGCAACGCCAGAACATTCTTAGACAATGCTAGAAGTATCTACGACCATTAAGTTATTCGTCTGGTGGCTGCCAAACACATACACACTCACATAGATATATGCTCGCATTACTACAACAACAATGACAATAGACAATGAGATGAAATGAAATGAGAATGCAGAATAACAAAGCAAAGCAAAGAGAGTAAGAACTAACATTTCGGTAAGCAAACAAAAGAACATGAAAGAAATTCAGGAAAATACTAGAAAATGAATAGATGATTCCAACAAGTGATAGAGAAATTTTATCGTTACAATTTGAAATTTTAAATTAACGGAAACTAATTTAAATAAACTTATGTCTATAATTATCAAATTCGTAACACTGCCTCCCGCTTAAGCCTGTTCGTCCCGAACAGGAACAGAACCTGTTCCGTAAGGAGCCAATCGTTCCAGATGTACAACTTTCATCTTTGATCTAGGGCTGTCGTCCATCTGAATCCGGTATACAACATCATTGATCTTCTTGATGACTTTGTATGGGCCTTCCCACTGTGTTTGCAGTTTAGGACACAATCCTTTCTTTCGTTGCGGGTTAAATAGCAGAACCAATTCTTCTTCTTGGAAGCCCTCAGTATTTACAGCACGATCGTATCTCGCCTTCATTCTGTTGCTGACCATTTTTATTTTGTTGCGCACTGATTCGTGAACTTCACCGAAAGTGTTTGGGATGTCGTTTCTGTTTTCTTCCATAGCGAGCTCATTAGGTTTAGCGCCGAATATCAGATCTCCAGGCAACTTCAACTCAGTTCCGAATAGAACATTGGCCGGTGTTCGAGAGGTGGAATCATGAATGGCAGATCTATACGACAGCAAAAACTTTGGTATATGCTCGTCCCAGTCCCTCTGACCGTTGTCCACTACTTTTCGAAGATGTTCCTCCAGAGTGCGATTAAACCTTTCTACCATGCCATCGGATTGTGGATGTAATGGCGTAGTCCTCGTTTTCTTGATACCAAGGGATTCACACATCTCTTTGAATATGGCCGATTCAAAATTTCTTCCCTGGTCTGAGTGAATCTCGGACGGCACACCGTAGCGACATATCCAGTTTTTGTTGACCACATCCACAATCGTTTTTGCCTCTTGGTTTGGAATTGCATACACCTCCGGCCATTTGCTGAAGTAATCCATGACCACAAGGACATAACGGTTTCCAGAATCACTTACTGGGAAAGGGCCTGCCACGTCCATTGCTATTCTTTCAAACGGTGCTCCTGGTCTATACTCTTGCATAGGACCTCGACTTCTCCTTGTTGGACCTTTCGCCTTCATGCACTTCTCGCAATTGGCTACCCATTCAGCAATTGATTTCTGGCATCCAACCCAGTAGAATCGTTGCTTCACTTTCTCGGCTGTTTTGGTTATTCCCAGATGACCTCCACTGGGACCATTATGGAACTCCGCCAAAACGTCTCTTATTTTGGAATCCGGTACGATTATCAAATTTCGGCTGCTCTTGCCATCTTGGCTTTCCCATTTACGTTGCAGGGATCCATTGACTAGAACTAAACTATCCCATTGAGCCCAGTATGATTTCATAAGTGGACTTTCGGCTGCGATGTCTTTCTTACTGGGCTTCTTGTTCTCTTCCTTTGCCGAAATAATTTTGTTCAAAATGGGATCTTTACGCTGTTCTGTTGGCCAGTCCACTCCAGATTCGATGTGTAACAGCCGAATATCAACAATATCCTCCTTATGTTCAGCTTTCGAGCAGTGCTTGCATTCTATACTGCAAGGTCGACGTGACAAAGCGTCAGCGTTACCGTGTTTTCCACCTTTTCTATGCTCGATACTGAAATCATAGCTTTGGAGCCTCTCGATCCAACGTGCCAGTTGAGCTTCCGGATTCTTGAATTGGAGCAACCATCGTAGAGCTGAGTGATCAGTCCTGAGCAAGAAGTGTTGTCCATACAAATATTTATGATAATGTTTTACACTCTCTATGACGGCTAGCAGCTCTCGTCGCGTTACACAGTAGTTCTTTTCGGGTTTGGACAACGTTCGGCTGAAATATCCGATGACCTTCTCCTTGCCGTCTATCTGTTGGGATAGCACACCTCCAATACCATGCGCGCTAGCATCTGTATCCAAAACAAATTTTTCGCCCGGAATAGGATACGCTAGAACAGGAGCTGAACATAAAAGTTCTTTTAAATGTTGGAATGATTCCTCCTGTTCGTCGCTCCACTGGAACTGCTGACCCTTTTGCGTCAATTTATGGAGACTAGCGGCGATGCTGGCGAAGTTTGGGACGAATCGTCGGTAATATGTACATAACCCAAGGAAACTTCTTAATTCGTGGAGATTTCGGGGTCGTGGCCAATCTCTGACAGCTTGGATTTTGTCTTCATCGGTGGATATGCCCTCTGCAGTCACATGATGACCCAGGTATTTAACTTCCCGCTGGAAAAGGGAGCATTTCTTTGCGTTAAGGCGTAGACCAGCGGCTGACAATTGCTGGATAACGTCTTTCAAGTTCTTAAGGTGCTCGTCAAATGTTTTGCCCATCACTATGATGTCGTCCAAGTATATCAAGCACGACTTCCAGTGCAACCCCTTCAGTACCCGCTCCATCAATCTTTCGAAGGTAGCCGGAGCGTTGCAGAGCCCGAACGGCATTACATTGAATTGCCAGAGACCGCCATTAACGCCAAAAGCCGTTTTTTCCTTGTCTTTCTCGACGATTTCTACTTGCCAATATCCACTCTGCAAATCAAGCGTAGAAAACCATGTTGTTCCGGCTAGTGTGTCCAACGTGTCATCAATGCGTGGAAGCGGATAACTGTCCTTTTTGGTGACATCATTCAGTTTTCTGTAGTCCACGCAGAATCGGGTACTTCCATCTTTCTTTTTGACCAGCACAACTGGGGAACACCAAGGACTTGATGATGGCTCGATCACTCCACTCTCCGCCATTTCCTTTATGAGCTTTTGAACTTCGTCTCTTTTTGCCAGGGGAACACTTCGTGGTGCCTGTTTTATGGGCCTTTCTTCTGCGGTTTTAATTTCATGTTTCACTACAGATGTTCTTCCTTGATTTCCCTTTTCAGAAGCAAAAGCAGAGGCGTTTTTCCACAACAATTGCTTGGCTTTATTTCTCTCTGACGGCGATAGATGACGTGTCCAAGCCTCGAAATACCCTTCCAGATGTTTTCTCACTGCTCCATGTGTCTTTGATGAGTTGCCTTCCAAATTGACTATTGCCTCGGCTGGTGTACATTTTCCAATATCAGAAAATTTTACAATTTGCTCATGATTGTCAGACAAGTTCAAGACACGAACTGGTATTAGTCTCTCTTCGTTCGTTGTTACCAGGGCATTTGCTATCAAGATGTTGTTGCTTTTGTTTTCTGCTGGTTCAACAACCCACAATTGGCCGACTTCACAATCTCCATTCATAGAAACCCATATAATTGCTTCGGCATTCGGTGGTATAGACTCTGACTGGCTCGTTGTCAAACGTCTGACAGGTGTATTCCCGTCGTATCCCACGTTTACCGTTATTTCGGCATCGCACCATGTCATTACACGGCGCTTCATATCCAAATTGAGACCAAAAGCAATCATGAAATCCGCTCCAATTATAACTTCGTCTACTATATCGGCCACAATGAAATCATAAGTAACGGATTTGTTAGCAATAGTTAATTTTACGGTGACCTTTCCATATACGGTTGCGGGTTCCCCTGTAGCCGTGCGTAGCTTGACTCCAATCAGTGGTGTAACTTTTCCTTTTACTAAATCAGATCTAATGATAGACTTTGATGCACCAGTATCCAACGTCAAAGTACGCTTGTCGCCATTAATGACACCCGCAATAGTTAAATTGTTATTTTTCTGTTGAACTATTGCTATGGAGATGGTGGGGCCATCGTCTGTGGGAGCCAGCTCTTGCCCCGCTGAACTAGCTCGATTTAGTTTAAAGGTGACTCACTTGACTGTGGGGTCACCTTCTTATGGCTATTGTTTGATGGGGATGGCGATTTCGATCTTGATCGCTTACGACGTGCTTTACATTCCCGAGCAACATGTCCAGGCTTATCACAGTTATAGCACTTCATTCTGGATTTTGTTGTCTCCTGCTTCATTTCTTGCATTGCCTGCTTAACGGCTTCTTTCACTGAATCAATCACGGAATTTGATTCGTCATTCTCAGTCTCCACCTTACGTACTTTGTGAACTTGAGGACGTGCTAGTACTCTCGCTGTCTCTTGTGCAAGGGCAAATGTTACAGTTTCCACATATGTAGCTTTTTGTGACGCATATGTTGCACATTTTATGTCTGGGTCCCGAATGCCATTCACAAAGGTCTCAATTTTGATGCGGTCCACAAGTGGGTGACTCTCTCCTGGATATGCCAAAAGCACCAACCGCTCAACCTCTGTTGCAAAGTCTTGTAGAGTCTCATTTGACTTCTGGACTCTTCCTCTTAATTCCATTCTGAAGATGTCTTGCTTATGTTCTCCGCCGTACTTACGTTGAAGTGCCGCTATTACTTCATTATAATTATTTCTAGAGGCAGCGGGAATGCTTTGTATCACATCAGCGGCGTTGCCCTTTAATGCCAATAGAAGTTCAATGGCTTTGTCATTGTCGTTCCATAAATTTCTAGAAGCAACCATTTCAAATTGGAATTTGAATACATCAAATGAAGTTGAGCCATCGAAAACAGGAGGTTTGGTTTTCGAGCCCTCGATAACGCGCACTGGTCCACCTTTAATTTCCAGCTCTGACATTTTTCTTTCAATGTGTAGAAACCTCTCATCATGAACCATAATTTTCTCATCCACAGAAATAATCTTTTTATCCAGCTCCCCAATTTGGCTTTCGATATGGTCCACACGTTTTTCCATGCCTTCAGCAATTTGTTGAATATTCTCATTTAGAATTCTAGAATTTTCGTCCATCTTTTTTGAATTTTCGTCGAATTTTTCTTCCAATTTTCTAGAATTAGCTTCCATCATTTTGCTCAAAATATTGACCATCGATGTGTAATCAACAACATTAGGAGCTACAGATGGAGTTTCCAAGGCGCTGGCTACTACTGATTCGTCAAGATCTTCCTTATAATCGAACTCATGTGTTTCGATATCAATATTGCGCCGCTCGAACTCTTCCAGTAGACGCTTTTGAAGCTGGGCCTTATTGCCTGTTGTCGGCAGCTCCAGTTTGCTCAATTCCTTTTTTAAGTCTTCCACACGAAGCTCATTAAACTTCATTGTAGATTTTTTTTTTGTTATTTCACTTCCGACACCAATTGTTACGTTTTTATATTTAGGCGTTTTTAATTACCCGACAATTAAAACACAGTTCTTTTAAATAACGACAATCTACAATTTATTTACTATGACTTCACACTTTACAATTCGTTCACACTGAAGTTATTCGTTTGACGCTTTAATTAAGACTGACTCGTTAGCCGCATGCGAGCGCTTTTATATATGACGGTGTGGCAATACGAGAACATTCTGGTAGCACTACAATATTCTGGCAACGCCAGAACATTCTTAGACAATGCTAGAAGTATCTACGACCATTAAGTTATTCGTCTGGTGGCTGCCAAACACATACACACTCACATAGATATATGCTCGCATTACTACAACAACAATGACAATAGACAATGAGATGAAATGAAATGAGAATGCAGAATAACAAAGCAAAGCAAAGAGAGTAAGAACTAACATTTCGGTAAGCAAACAAAAGAACATGAAAGAAATTCAGGAAAATACTAGAAAATGAATAGATGATTCCAACAAGTGATAGAGAAATTTTATCGTTACAATTTGAAATTTTAAATTAACGGAAACTAATTTAAATAAACTTATGTCTATAATTATCAAATTCGTAACAATATGCATATACAAGCGTATATACATACATATGGGACACACAAGCAAAGGGTAACCAAAGTGGCACTACAGTAAGTAATATAAAGGGTTGTTGCATTGGTGTGACTGAAAAATTTTTAATTGTGAAAATAAAAATTGAACATTGGACAATTATTTTTTGAAAATTTTTTTGGAAAAAAATTAGTGAATTTTGGAAAAAATTAGTGTTTTTTTGAAAAAATAGAAAATTTGTGACCCATTTTGTGCGTGTGTTTTTTAATTATTTTTCAATCAATTTGGCAATAAAAAAGCTTGTTTTCACGTGAAAAGTACAAAAAGTTTGAGAAAATTTTGGAAATTTAAAAAATTAATTGTTTTTTGTGAAAATTTTGAAAACTTGGGTAAAATTGCAAAATTGATTGAAAAATTGCCCGTAAGTGATCCAAAACCCAAATTAACCCATTTGTCTAAAACTTTTACCCAACACAACATCGGTTCGGTCGTGCAAAAAACAAAAACAAAAACTTTTTAAAAATTAAAAAATTTGTGGAAAAAAATTGGACAAAACCGTAACAACGGTTTTTATAAACTACAAATTGTCCAATAACAAAAAAAGAGCAGTTTCCAGTGGAAGGCGACAAAAAACAACAAAACACGACACCACAGCGACTCAACATCAAAAATCGACACAAAAAAAGGTAACGGATCACACCAATTTTTGGACACACACACCTATTACAAATCTTCAAAGTGAGTACAGTTTTTTCAAGTTTTTTGAATTTTTTGGAACACGAAAAGGAAAAAAGAATTTGCGATATGCTAAATGACTCGACCGTATGACACAATTTTTTCATGACACTTACAAAAAAATTAAAAAAAAAAAAAAAAAAAATTGATCTGAAAATATTTACACAAAAAGTTTTTTGGTTTGGAAAAAATTTTCGGTAATTTAAATTTTGTTAGAATTTTTTAATTAAATCAAATCATTTTTTCAAATAAAATTTTGACCGGTAAAAATTTACACATAGAGAAATTTTTGTTAAAATTTTTGTGGATATTGGAAATTTTTTTTTATTTAAATTCGGTTTTTGTTTGAAATTAATTTTTTTGAGAAAAAAAATCCAAATGAACATTTGAAATTGTAAAAATATTGATTGGGAAATTTTACGATTTTTTTTCAAGAAAATAAATTTTTGTTAGTAAAGAAAAATTGGAATTATTGGCGCTGAAGAAAAAAACTCGACTCATTGGAACATTTTAATTTGAAGTTTGAAAAGCTGAAACGAAAATTAATCGACCCAAATTTGTAGTTTTGATTTTTTCAACTTGTATTTATTTTTGTACTTATGAATCTTGGTGACCCATATTTGTAGTATTTGATTATATCTATGTAATTTTCAAGACCCAATGACCCATAAAAAGGTAAGGAAAATTACAAATTTCTTCTTTTGATATACATATATATTTGATTTTTTGGGCACCAAGATAATTTTCTTTCTTTTTTTCAGTGAATTTGTTGACATTTTTTTTTGACTCTTGATCTGTATTTATTAATTTATGCGATTTATCGCTGATTTTAATTGAGCATCGTGCTTTAAAAAAAAATTGTTTGATTTCCTGTTTTTTGGGAAATTTTAATTAATTTGTTTGACCTTGTGGTTTTGGGAAATTTTAAATTTGTTTAATTCCTCGCCCTTTTGGAAATTTATTGTAAAAGTTTTTTGAATATCCAGTCTTGGGGAATTTTTATAAAATTTTTTACGTAACATTGGCCCAATTTCGTCTACTGACCCTAACTCGTTTTTTGTTAGATTTGATTTTTTTGTAATTTTTTCGTCATTTAGAACCCACAAATTTATTTCTGACCCCACAAATTTTATCGTTCGCGCAGAAAAATTCAGATTTCCTTGAGTGAAACTAAATTTTTCTTTCGCGAAATTTGATTTATTTTAGTTTTTTGACCGGTGCAAAAAAGTATTAAAGTACATCATGGATAAAATTTTAAAAGAAAAATTTGTTAATTGCTTAAATGATCTAGTTGACGTTGAAAGCGTTTGTTCTGTTAAGGCGGCAACCGAGGATCTTCATGCGTTAGAGGCAGCTCGAGTGGAGTTGAATACGTTATGGGATCAAGTTAGGCGGGCTTACATAAATTGTCGAGATAGGACTCCAGATGAGGGAGAAACTCCAATGGATAAGGATAAGCTTCGCGGCCATTATAAAAACGGTATGGACGTTTATAAACGGGGTTTAAGTATAATTAGCACACAAATCTTAGCGCGTCAGGAACGGGAAAATCAGGAAAAAATAGCTAGGGAATCAATGACACAAAACATAGCAGTAGACCCAAATTCGATCCCAAATTTGCGATTGCCACCATGTGACACAGACATTTTTAAGGGCGGATATAGTGAATGGCCAACATTCAGAGATTTATTCTCTGCAATCTACATCAATAACCCACGATTGAGTAAAGTCGAGAAGTTATTCCATTTGACCCAAAAAACTTCGGGAGAAGCGCGGGAAATCATTACAAATGTACCCCTAACTAATGAGGGTTTCGATATAGCTTGGAGAAATTTAGAAAGTAGGTACGAAAATAAACGAATGCAAGTTAACGAACAGCTTAGAATTCTTTTTAATTTGCCCACTGTTTCAATTGAAAATGTTTCAACTATACAAAAATTACAGCGCACAATTAGTACTTGTACACAAACTTTGGAAACTTTACATGTAGACACGGGAGAATGGGACCCAATTTTAGTATACCTTGTTTCAACAAAATTACCTCGCACCTTTTTGGAAGAATTTGAGAATAGTTTAGAGGATTGTTCGACCCTACCAAGTTGGCACGTATTAGATGAATTTTTGTCACATAAATTTAAAACTTTGGAATCGGTGGGAAATATTAAAACTCAAAACTCGAAATACAATCAATCTAGATCTGATTTTGATAGAAGGGGGAGTCGCGTAAATAGTTTTCAAACCAATGTAAATCAAAAAATAAATAATTCTGGTTCAAGACTCAATAGTAATTCACAAGCAAATAATAATTCAAAAAATAGTAATCCTAGTCGCAGGCATAATGAGAGCGTTTGTCCAATTTGTCGGACAAACCATATGCTGCGAAATTGTCCCAAATTTTTGGAAAAATCTATTAATGAAAGAATTCAAATAGTGAAACAGTCGAATCGTTGTTATAATTGTTTATTTGAGAATCATGGAGTCCGGGAATGTAAAAGTCGTTTCAGTTGTAGGGAATGTAATCAAAGACACCATAACTTGTTACATAAGGGTAATGAGGCCCGCGACCCTACAAACACAAGAGACGGTACATGTGCTGCCGTTCTCAATACCCTTGTTCATCATAACCGAGACACAGTACAACCTAGTACAAGTACTGGAGCTCTCAACTTAGTTAATCAGGATCGAGGTGGAGTACAACCTAGTACAAGTGCTGCCGCTCGTTCCAACCTTGTTCAACAATCATCGAATTTACCTTGTATACAGTCCACATCGCATATTGAAACGCCTAGTATAACGACTCTTACGCTGCAAGAAGGCAGACCCACTCCACAACCTAGAGAAACCCTGTTGTTTACCGCCATTGTACAGATAAAATCAAAGGGACAAAGATATGATGCCAGAGCAATAATTGACCCTGGATCACAGTCAACATTTATTTCAGAAAAAATGAAAAATAGATTGCAACTTCCTACAGTGAGGAATTTAGTTCACGTCACAGGCTTGAGTGACACCGTAGCCGAAACATCGACAAAGGCTTGCGTTTTTCAACTTTGTTCACGTATCAATCCTAGTTTTGAGTTAGAAGTTTGGGCACCCGTGTTGAAGACCCTTCCTTCTAATTTACCAACCCACAACCTTAATCGTTCTCAATTTGAAGAATTTAAACATCTTAGTTTGGCGGATCCTCGATTTTATGAAAGTCGACCCGTTGATATGCTGATCGGATTAGATATAGGACCGCTAATTTATAACGTTGATATTCCGATGAAAACATTTGGATCAATTATAGCGCAAAATACCGTATTTGGATGGATCGTTGGTGGACCCATTCAACAAAATATAGAAACTTCGAAACAAATTACTCTTTATAATGCATCCTCGTTAGAGAAAATTATAACACGTTTTTGGGAGGTGGAAGAGACCCCAAAAAGAATTTTGAGGTCAGCTGAAGATATATATTGTGAAACTAATTACAAATCTACGACAAAACGTAATGATACTGGAAGGTATATTGTGACCCCTCCATTTAAAAGTTGTTCAGAAATCGGTGCATCGAGAAATATTGCTCTCGCACAATTTTATCGTATGGAGAAAAAACTTTCTAAGACCCCTGATGTAAAGGCTCAATACGACGCTGCCATTAGGGAATATCTCGAGCTAGGACAAATGAGAAAAATTGATCCACAAAACATACATAAGACCCCTCATTATTATTTACCCCACCACGCAGTCATTAAACCAGATAGAGTAACCACCAAACTTAGGGTGGTATTTAATGCTTCGAGTCCCACTTCAAATAAGAAAAGCCTAAACGATATTTTACATACCGGTCCTTTTTTACAACAGGACTTAGTTTTACAAATTTTAAAATGGCGTTTTTTCAAATATGTTTTCAATGCCGATGTAGCGAAAATGTATCGTCAAATACTGGTAGACCCAAAGCAAACTTAATTTCAAAGAATACTTTTTCGATCATCTGAAAACGACCCAGTTGAGGATTTTGAATTGTTAACCGTAACTTTTGGCATAAATTGCGCCCCATTTTTAGCGATTAGAACGCTGCTTCAATTAGCGGAAGACGTTCAAGAGTCACACCCTTTGGGTTCAAAGATAATTAGAGAAAATTTATATGTCGACGATGTATTGGCGGGTGGCCATACAGTTGAAGATGCTATCGCCGCTAGAGAACAATTAACGTCCGCTTTAGATTCTGCTGGTTTTGAGTTGAGGAAATGGACCTCTAATGACCCTCGTATATTAAATGACCTACATCCCGATTTGTTGTTGCCTGTCAATTGGTTGGATCTTTCTGAAGGATCGTCAACGAAGACCCTAGGCATTCGGTGGAATGTAGCAGCAGATAATTTCACATTTAAAGCGCCTAATGTTGAAGAAAAAGAAATTTGTACGAAGCGTGAAGTTTTGTCGACAATCGCAAAATTCTTTGACCCTTGTGGGTGGTTAGCCCCAATTATTGTCGTTGCAAAACTGATAATGCAACAAGTTTGGTTAGATAAAATTGGGTGGGACGACACTTTGAAACCTGTTACCTATATGAATTGGAAAAACTTTGCAAAAAATAATTCGGTGATTGACACAATATCCGTACCAAGATGGATTCATTATTCGCCATCAAGTACTATTGAAATTCATGGTTTTTGTGACGCTTCAGAAAGCGCATATGCTGCGACACTTTACGTTCGAGTCGAAGATGGAGACCGAATAGATACCTTTCTATTAGCAGCCAAGACCCGCGTGGCGCCAATCAAGAAAATTTCTCTTCCTAGATTAGAGTTATGTGGGGCAGTAATGTTGTCAAAATTAGCTAACACTATAATTCCAAATTTGCAAATTCCTGAAATTTCGACCCATTTCTGGACTGACTCTATGATAGTTTTGGCCTGGCTTCAAAAACCGCCGTGTTCTTGGAGTGCGTTTGTAGGAAACAGGGTTTCCGAAATTTTAGAAAATGTAGGTAGTGAAAATTGGAGTCATGTGGACTCCGAATCTAATCCAGCAGATGTAGCCAGCCGTGGCTGCTCACCAGATGAATTGAAGACACATACTTTGTGGTGGACTGGCCCATCGTGGCTAAAACTGCCCAAAGACCATTGGCCTAAACATCAAATTAATTCTGAAATGAACCTTGAAGCTAAACAAGTGAAAGTTTTAGCGACATCCACATTTGAGGACCCATTGACCCGTTTTTCATCGTTGCCGCGTGCATATCGTGTTTTATCTTATGTCATGCGATTTTGGCGCAACACGGGAACAAATCGACTTCGAATTTCGTCTGAAGAAATTACGGGTTCAGAACTTTTGGATATAAAAAATCGTCTTATAATCCTTACACAAAAACATTATTTTGTTGAAGAGTATTCAGCGTTGACCCAAAAGAAGCGACTATCACCTAACAGCCAACTCTTACCTTTTAACCCCTTCATTGATGCGAAGGGTTTTCTTAGATCAAACGGTCGGTTAGTTCAATCACCCGCTCTCACATACAATGAACGTCATCCAATTTTAATTCCATATGATTCTCGGTTTGCACGCCTATTTGTCGAATTCGTTCATAAAGTAACAATGCACGGCGGTAATCAATTAATGATTCGCGTAATTCGTTCCGAATTTTGGATATTTCGTTTAAAGCAGTTAGTTAAAAAAGTTATCCAAAACTGTCGAACTTGTGCTCTCCATCAGCATAAAACCCAGACACAAATTATGGCATCTCTTCCTCCAGAGCGCACTATGTTATCTAGACCCTTTCGAAATACAGGGGTAGATTTTGCGGGACCCTTTGGCATAAAAAGCATTACAGCTCGCGCCTGTCTGATTACCAAAGGATATGTCTGCATATTTGTTTGTTTTGCAACTCGAGCAATACACTTAGAAGCAACTAGTGATTTATCGACCCAATCTTTCATAGCCGCTTTAGATCGTTTTATAGGCAGACGAGGGTGTCCGGAGAAAATATTCTCGGATAACGGTAAAAATTTTGTAGGCGCCGCCGAACTTATAAAAAAGGATAGGATCGCATTTATGAAATCAATACAAGACACTACAGTACAACGACATGTACATCAGAACTTAGAATGGAAGTTTATTCCGCCAGGTGCTCCTCACATGGGAGGTTTGTGGGAGGCTGGAGTTAAATCATTCAAGACTCACCTTCGAAAAACTATGCCAAAAATGAATTTCACCTTTGAAGAACTATCCACTATTTTAGCTCGCATAGAGGCTTGTCTTAATTCAAGACCCATTAATCCTGCTAGCGATGACCCTTCTAGTTTAGAGCCCTTGACCCCTGGCCATTTTCTAGTGGGTTCACCACTATTAGCCCCTGCAGAACCCGATATTTCTGAAGATGATATAACATTATCAAACAGGTGGAAACGATTGAAGATTGTTTCACAAAACTTTTGTCAAAGGTGGAAATCGGAATATTTGAATGAATTACATCGTAGATACAAATGGAAATACCCGCAACAAAATCTTGTCGTAGATGATTTAGTGATTGTAAAAGACAATCGTTTAGCTCCAAATGAGTGGAGGCTTGGAAGGGTTGTCAAAACTTATGAAGGGATTGATAAAAATGTCCGGGTGGTAGATGTTAAAACTTCGACTGGGTTAATTAGTCGACCTATCACGAAAATCGTAAAGTTATTTTCGGACTGACTAGCATATCGTAAATTCATGAAAAAACACGGTACTCACATAACTTTCGTTGCAGATATGTCAGGAGTACTTCCAAGCAGAGACCCATCCCCACCTGGACCCAGCAGACCTGCCCGTCACAACCGCCGTAACAACGACCCACGCTATCGCCCTTCTCATTGGCAATTTGCTTGTGGGCTTTGTCAAGATGACCACCCCCTAAGAAATTGTCATCGTTTCCGCCAGCAGACCCCATACCAACGGTACGAGACCGTAGAGCGACGTAGCTATTGTCGCAACTGCCTGGCACGCAGCCACCTAGCTCCAGACTGTCCAGTCCTCACGGCGTGCAGGGAGTGTAACTTGCGACACCATACCATGTTGCATGGGGCTCCTCAACTGAGGGAAACATTTGGTCGCTACACGCCCCCTCCAGTGGAATTACCGTATCACCGATCCTCTGTGTTCATACCAACGGCGCAAGTGTACATGGCAGCTGAAAACTCCGAGGACTGGGCCAGTGTCAGGGTGTTGCTGTGTCAGGCAGCTACGTCAACAAGAGTTGCGGCCTCCACAATCACGAGGCTTGGCATTCCAACCACCGAAAGACATGGCCACAGGTTTGCAAGTATTCGATTGCGGTGCCGGACATATGGTAGCCGACTCGTTTACCGGTTAAAGGCCTTAGTGACCCGTGACCTGCCACGAAGACCCTACTCAGATCCAATAATTGAGGATCCCACCATCGCCATGGAATCCAGACCTCTTGCCGACATCGATCCCAGGGGGAATGAATCTATTGACGTCGAAATTGGTGCTGGTCCATATGCCTACCTCAGGAGGGATGGAGTTGTGGAAACCGGCTTAGGACGTGTCTTTGCCCAGCTGACCGATTGGGGATACGTGTTTGTGGGACCAGTGAGTAGTTCGTCACAGGAAACGAGATGAAGAGGTAAGGTAAACTACACTCTTTCGCGGGGGGGGCAGAATGTTCAAAGTTTCTTTGAACCCGTTTTGAAACACTGTGCGTAGCGGCACAAATAATTTTTAATCGTTGTATCCTTTTGCTTTTCTATTTGTTTACCTGGAAAGTTTGACCTTTGATCGATGCTTGTAGCTTTGTCGCTAAGCTTTGTTTATGCTGCTAAGCATCACTCAAAAGGGCAACGAACCAGTCTTGAACCGACCGTGAAGTAAACAAATACGTGCGTGCGAACTCGTCTGCCCCCGCGAAAGTCAAGTGAAAATTTGTTATTGAACAATTCCTTAAAATAAATTAAAACATTAAAGTGAACAATTAAAGAACATATATAATTACAGGTAAACACAGTGAACAATTAGTGACACATATAAAACCCCATCGACTCCTCAAACCAAAGAAACCCAAACATAAAAGTGCCGACAACATAATTAAACGTCATCAACAAAAAAAGGAAAAAGATCACAACACTTTGTACACACAATAATAGAAATTTTAACTTAATTCTATATTGCACTAAAGTTCCATGTCATTGCATTGAATATTTTGCCTTACAACTATATTGCACAATCCCTTTGTATATTTTGTTAAAGTTAAAACTCACCCTTATTTACACCATTTCCCAAAATTGAATTCAAATCTAATTGCTTTTGTAAATAATTCTCAAATCTAGTTGTAAAACTTAATTACTATTTAAAACTTAAACCTAATCATAAATAATGAATTAAAATTAAAATAACACTTGAAATAATTATAAATAAAACCATTGTAATTCGAATTTAAAACCTAATTTCTCTAAGTGTCATTATTTCGAAAGGCAAAATTTTCCTTTTCAGCATTTATTAGTTCAATCCCAAACAGGTCTAAACAATATAATATGTTTGGGTAGTCTAAGTTCCAAACATTATGTATTTTTCCATCCAAATTCTATAATGTTGTCTTCCAAAAAACTATATGTTATTATGTGAACATATAATATGTTTGGAAACATTTGAACCCAAAAATATTATATGCTTAGAAGAATTTTCTCCCAAAGAAGATTGTGTTCAAAAATTTGTTTCTGCCTAATTGTATATTCCCTCACATTTTTCTCACTTCCTTTTCTGTAATACAAACATTGTAGAAGAAATTATTAAATTTTATAATTTTTTTAAATTTTACCTTTTGCCGGACGGGGATTCGAACAGCGGACCACACAGTTTGTAAGCCAGCACACTAACCACTGGGCTACGTAGCTGTTATGGTCATCAAGAGATAATTATCGTTATAAGTTATATTTATATAGCATAGCTTGCGGCACCCACGAGCCGATGCAAACATAACATTGTTTAACACCATAACATTGTTAAACATACATTTGTTGGCGACGTGGATTAGTGGTTGGTACGTCCGCCTTGCATGCCAAGGGTCCTGGGTTCGATCCCTGCTTCGATCGACACCAATTTTTTTTTTATTATTTTTTTACATATATTCCAGATACGTTCAACATTACATACTACTATATTACATTTCGCATACTCAAACTGTAAAGTGTGTCTTATAAAAGACTTAAAGAAAAGAACAGTGTTTGATATAAACGAAATGGACTGAGTTCAAATCATATATTATTTTTTTATTGCAAAAATAAAAATTTTGTAACAAAAAAGGTTTTTGTATACAAGTTTGAAATTTTCGAAGAAATTCAAAAACTCGTACAAAAGAAGAACGTGAAGTCGAGTATGTATATAAATATTTTTCCATCATATCCTAAGGTTAACGATAACCATTGAAAAGCACGTCATATTTAGATTCTAAACAGTAATTTTACAACCAGCACATAAATTTATTTTGGTGTGAACAATTGTTTGCTAGCATGTAGCACCATTAGTTTAGAAATACAAATGAATATGAATTTTTATTAACGAATAATTTTGTACTTAATTTAATTCTTAAGGCCGGTGTAAAATTTGCATTATCGCGTTAAAATGGCCATGTTTACCCTTTTACGTTTCTTTAGTAATTTATTTTAAAGAAAATAAATTTATTCAATTGTTGCTTTGGATCAGTCCCCACCATATTATAATACAATTTACCGAAAAATAATGTTATTCTGGTTTTACCGATTCGAGTTTTGCCGAACTCAATGCCGAACTTTAATTTTACTGTCACAAATCTAAAATGAGTACACTGAAAAAAATATTGTCGTGAGGCCAAAGATTTCATGTCCTTAAAAGAAGAATACAAATTTTGCTTAGCTTAGAGACGCATTTCTCTAATATAAAGTTTTTTCCATGTTCAAAAGTCGATAAACTTTTCAATGAAGTCGTGTTGTCCTTATATTAATTGATTTGACTTGAAAATAACATGAAAGAAAAAATTTTTGGACTAAGGTCAACTTGACTTTAATAATTCAGAAAAATTCTTTAAAATTAATGAAATTGTCTTTAAATTTGTTGCATTTTTGTATCTTGACTACAAAGCAAAAATCGTTAAAAAATAGGACATGTTTTTCAACACTTTACTTTAAAGATGTTTTTTACTTGAAACATAGCATAATTTCTACTGGAAGTCTTGTTTTTAACGGACTTTTTATAGCATATGAAAAAAGCTGAAAAAGCGAAAAATTAAAATTTGCTTCATAGAGTCAAATACACAAAACCCAAATTTAAAAGAGAATTGTGTCTTAAAAGTATCCTTACTTGAATTCTCCGCTTCATTGGCTCGGAATCAATACCAAAATTGAAATTAAAGTAGAGATACAAATTTTTAAAACGGGCATGATTTTTTCAGTGTATAGTGCCCTTTCGTTATTGTTTTTGAAGATCCCTTTAATTTCCCTTGTTTGAATATTTTGACTTACTCGTCGTACGTTCCGATTTGTTTTGACGAAACAAAAAAATTGTGCCCGCAATGCGAAAATGATAAACATAAACAAAACTCACGCTCTTTTTTTCAAATGTCTTTTCTCTTGGTTCCGAACAGTGTTACCGTTGGAAATTTTGAAAAAGTCGCAAAAAAAGTCGCATAGTCAAAGAAAGGTCGCACAAAATAGTAGCATAATGATAAAAAGTCGCATACATTTGTGAAGTATTTTTATAACAAAAAATCTTCTATAAATCAACACAAAAACAATAAAGGAACCAGGGATCCGGAGCGGTCCATTTTTTTCGCTCCGCTCCGCTCCCGCTCCAGAGAAAAGAAAAACCGCTCCACGCTCCGCTCCGAGAAAAAAAAATCGCTCCGCTCCTCTTCGAGAAAATTATAGTACAAACATTGTATTATTTGTTCAATTGAGTTTTATTTTACGAAAACAAAAAAACTTACTTCAATAGTTGTATTATAAAAGAAAAACAAAAAAAAAGCAAAAAGTATTTCTTGCTATACATAACAAATAGTAGTAAAAATTAATTATTTAGATTTTGTGTTTAGATTAATTAAAACTATGTACATATATATGGGAGCTATAGCTAAATCTGAACCGATTTCAATGATTTTTTTCACATATAGTTAGTGCTATAGAAGATTACATTTAGCCAACTTTGAGTAAGATCGGTTGATAAATAAAGGTTTTGTGGCCAAATTTGGGAAAATCGGGCGACACATATATATGAGAGCTATATCTAAATCTGAACCGATTTGGATGAAATTTTGCATACTTGAAAAAAAGCACAGCGTGACCCCATTTGTCGAAATCGGGCGATACATATATATGGGAGCTATATCTAAATTTGATCCGATTTCTTCGAAATTCAATAGCGTTCGTCCTTGTGCCCAAAAAACGCCCTGTACCAAATTTCATCAAAATCGGTTAATAATTGCGACCGGAATCCTGTGAAAAACAAATACATGGACAGACGGACGGACGGACACCAAGCGCTAGATCGACTCAGGAGGTGATTCTGAGTCGATCGGTATATATTTTATGGGGTCTTAAATCAATATTTCTGGTAGGCACATTTTTTGGCAGATCAAACTTATTATACCCTAACCACTATGTGGTTTAGGGTATAATGACTTTAAAACAATGTGTTGAAACATATTAATAATTTTGAAGATTTTTTCAGAAATATTAAAACCATTTTGACTTCATTAAAACGAAATTTTCATTCATGTTAGGATACACATTTTTATGTCGAATCACTTAGATATAAGGACAAACAGACTTCATTGAAAAGTTTAGAGACTTTTAGACAAGGAAAAAACTTTATTTCAGAGAAATACGTCTTCTATTCGAAGCAAAATTCGTATTTTAAGCATGTGAAATATTTGGCCTCCCGACAATATTCTTTGCGGTGCACCATCTACTATTTAATATGTGATAGAAACCAAATTTATGAAAATGGACCAAAATGGACCAAATTCTGTTTGGTCCGACCATCGGACCAAATTTAAAAATTAGAAATCTTTTGGACCAATTTTGGTCCGATCGGACCAAAACGGCAACGCTGATTGGAATTGAAAGTCTATACACAGAGTAGAAGTAACTACTCTGCGAAAGTATTTTTTTTGTTTTGCAACAGACGTAGAGAAGAAGTTTGTTTTATTTGTAATGTGTGTGTATATGTTTATGTTTGCAACAACCTCCATCGAAATCAGTCCGTGGTATACCTACGAATATTCTTACTCAGATCTAGTGTTACCTAATTTCGCTATTTTCCCTTTATTGTAAAAATACATATTCGAACAGCGTTTTTAAGAAATGCTCGTTCTCAAAAAAAGTAGATAACATGCAATGATACAAATCAAGTCATTAGTTTTCAATGGAGAAAATATTAAAATAAATGTATATGCGCCCATTTCTCAACCAAAATTTAAACTATCCATAATTTTAATTAAATTTTCGAGAACTAATATCAGAAATAAGAGAATGCTAGGATATAGTACAATAGTAAAGCAAATATGAATGTCCTTACACTGGAAAAAAGCATGCCCGGTTCCAAAGATTTTGTCTTTACTTTAAGAGTTTGGGTATTAATTCTGAGCCAAGGAAGCGGAGAATACAAGTAAGGATACTTTAAAGACGCAATTCTCTTTTAAATTTGGGGGTTATGTACTTGCTTCTAGGAAGCAAATGTTAATTTTTCATTTTTTTAGATTTTTTTCGTCAGTTGTTATCAAAATCCTTTAAAAACGAGTTAACGACAATTTTATTTTCCATATTAAGACTCGACTTCCAGTAGAAATTATGCTATGTTTCAATTAAAAAGCGTCTTTAAAATAAAGTGTTGAAAAACATGTCTTATTTTTTAACGATTTTTTGCTTTGTAGGCAAAATGCAACAAATTTAAAGACAATTTCATTAATTTTAAATAATTGTTCTTAATTATTAAAGTCACGTTGACCTTACCTCAAAAATTTTATCTTTCATGTTATGATACACATTTTTAAGTAAAATCACTTAATTATAAGGACATTACAACTTCATTCAAATGTTTATTGACTTTTGGACAAGGAAAACGACTTTATTTTAGAGAAATGCGTCTTCCATGTTAAGCAAAATTTGCATTCTTATTCTAAGGACATGAATTCTTTGACTTCACGACAATATTTTTTTCAGTGTAGAAAACTAAAAAATTAAATATGAATAAGATCGTTAAATTGCATTTATTTGACGTTCATTACAAACATCTTTGTAGTAATACGGGATGAAATTGATCGAAAGTACTGTTGTTACTTTTACAACACATGCTAGAGATATATTTTGACATTTGCCGTTTTTGAAAACAATTACTAAAAAAACACGTTGTGTTTTTCCCAATGTACGTACGTACAAAAATACATATCGTACATTTTAAACGTTTACTCTCACTACGCTAAGTACTAGCTATATTTGAAATTACCTACTTGTTTATATTCACACATAGTAATTTTCCAATCTTTAATGAAATTTTCGTTTTTTATATATATTTGTAAGGCGCCAATTATTTTACTTCCAGCATACACTTTATATCTCTCTTTCTAAACACATATATGTCTATAGTCTATTTCTAAATTAATATATGTTTGCATCCAAGCATATTATATTTACAAACATTTTATGTCCCAAACATAATATATTCTAACATATTAACATATATGTCCCAAACATGTTATGCTAGTTTATGAACATTATATTCTTGCACTTAAAAATATTGTGTTTAAAAATTTGAGTTCCAAACATATAATTTTTACAACCAAACATATTTATCTCTTTATTAATGCATTCTATCTTATTAGCGATATTTTCATTATTTAATTGATTATTAATACAGTTATGCTAATGGTACCCACCCAGTGGTGAGCCCATTTTATATTAAATATATTTAATTAAAATTATTATATTTTCAATATTTGTTTTCCTCAATCTTCATGTTTAAGGATTATTAATGATTACAATAGTAAATCTTGCGGAGCTTTTCTATTTAGTCTGGTGAAAGTTTCCACATTTGCCATTAAATTTGTTGCTAATGGGTTTGGATGATTTTGTGTTCTTATTTTGTAACTTTGAAGTTGCGATATTATTTCTTCTTTAACAGTTTTCATATTCAGTTCTTCATGTATTTGTTTATTTGTTATGTAGTAAGGAGCAGCAGTTATTTTTCTTAGTATCTTAGATTGAAATTGTTGCAGTATCTTGATAGTTGTATTGGAAGCTGTGCCCCATAGCTGGATACCATATGTCCAGATAGGTTTTATTATACATTTATATATCAGTATTTTATTTTCCAAAGAGAGTTTCGAATTGGGACCAATTAGAAAGTTCATTTTATTGGCTTGAATATCAAGTGCTTTTCGTTTCGTTTTGATATGGGTTCCCCATTTCAGTTTGCTATCTAAGTACAATCCAAGATACTTGACCTCTTTCTTTTGTGGAATATCTATTTGATTCATTTTCACAGGTGGACAAGTTGAATGATTTAATGTAAATGTGACATGGGTAGATTTCGACTCATTCGCTTTTATGCGCCAGTTTTTTAGCCATATACTTAAAGTATTTAAATAATTCTGTAGTAAATTACTCGCATTTTCCGCATTGATGTCTACTACCAGTACTGCGGTATCATCCGCAAAAGTTCCAATGACAGTAGATTCTGATTCAGGCAGATCTGATGTAAATAGTATATATAAAATAGGACCCGTAACGCTCCCCTGGGGAACGCCCGCCCTAATAGATCTCAGTGTACTCATCTCATCATTCTCTTGTACATAGAATAATCGGTTTTGAATATATGATTTGATAAACAAATAATAGTTTATTGGAACAAGCGATTTGACTTTGTATAGTAGGCCATCATGCCATACTTTATCAAATGCCTGTGAAATATCTAGAAACGCAGATGTACAGTATTGTCTCGATTCAAAAGCTAGATTTATTGTTTCCACCAAGCGATGTACTTGTTCGATTGTTCCGTGATTCTTCCTGAATCCAAACTGGTGATTTGGTATAATTTTATTTTCTTCAATTATTGGCATTAATCTTTTAAGGGAAAGAGACTCCAGAAGTTTAGATAATACAGGCAGTAAACTGATTGGTCGATAAGAATTCACTTGGTCAAATGGCTTACCAGGTTTTTGAATCATAGAAATTTGTGCAACTTTCCATTGCGGAGGAATAAAGTTGTAGACTAGACAGGCGTTGAATATAAATGTGATACAATCAATACCTTCTTTTGGAAGCTCCTTCAGAACCTTTGGGGTTATTAAGTCATAACCCGGAGCTTTACCAAGTTTTAGAGATTTTATAGCTTGTGTAATTTCGCTTTTAGTGAATTTTTTAATTGGCAAATCGAGTTGATGAGTTTGATCTAAAAAAGTTTGAATATATTCTGGAGTTTCTTCACAACTGTTGGGAGTGAATACATTGTACAAATGGTCAGCGAATGTTTCTACTTTTTCAGTATTGGTTTTTGTCCATGTACTGTCACTCTTCCGAATTGGATAAATGGTTTTATCGTTCAGATTTAGTTTTTTAGTAATTTTCCACAAAGAATAGTCACTTGACTTAGTTGGGCCAAGATTGAGAATTTCTTTCTCAATTTGTTCGTCTTGTATTGTCTGTAGATTTTTTTTGAGTTCAGACGTTGCCTTGTTTAGTCGACGTTTGTCTTCGGGAGATTTTGATAGTTGCCACTGCTTTTTGGCCTTTCTTTTCTCTATTATTTTTCTCTTCACTGTATTGGATACGGTCGGGAAGTCTTTAAAACTTGGTTTTGGTGTTGAATTCCATGCAGCATTTTGAATTACTTGGACAAAATGTTCTACAGCTTCAGTTATTTCATACTCAGTTTTTAGAGGGAGTTTCTTATTTAAGTTTTTGCTGACTTGATATTTAAAGTAATGCCAGTTAGTTTTCTTAGTATGAAGTTTGCATTTATGATCTTTTTCGATTCGTTGTGTATGCAAGGTTAAGAAAACTGGGGAATGATCTGAAGACAAGTCTTCGCTACATTCACATTTTACAGAATCAGTCGGGATACCCTTTGAAATGCAGAAGTCTATCAAATCAGGAAATTTATTTAAATCAGTAGGCCAATAGGTCGGTGAATATGGAGAAATTGTCTTTAATCTAAGCTCTTTGATTGCCAAATACAATTGTCTGCCTTTGGGTGTCGTGAGACGTGACCCCCAAAGGGTATGCTTCGCATTATAGTCACCACATGCTAGAAACCTATTTCCAAGAGTTACTAAGTTCATGTACTGATCTTTTTTAACAGTGTATCTTGGTGGACTATATACCGAAGATATAGTAATAGGACCCTGTAGACTTTCGACTCTAATATTAGTTGCTTGAATTTCGTCTGAGCAATAATTGCGTTCAGGATTATGCTTAATTGATTCTTTGATAAGGATTCCAGATCCACCACGCGCCCTCCCACTTGGGTGCATAGTATGGTAAAAATTGTATTTTGGAATGGAAAAATGGTGCTTATCAGTAAAATGTGTTTCAGATATAAGTAAAATATCCACTTGGTTATATAGCAAAAAGTTTTTTATTTCCAATGTATGCTGGGCAAGGCCATTTGCATTCCAGAATACTATTTTCAGATAATCCATTGTTAATATTATTGCTCAGGGTTGCAAGGTAAGTTTTGTGCTTATATTCGTAAGCAGAGTTGACATTTGTTGCATAAGCAAGGTTAAATTTTTCAGCATATCTTGAATTTCAGACAGTCTATTTGATTCAGTGGTTTGTGTATTGTTTGGTTGGGGATCAGTGCATTGTTGATTGTTTAGTAGAAAACGATCGCTTGCAGTAACAGTTGCGTATGTCATACCATCGTTTCTTTGAGCTTGGCCAAAGGAAGCTTGGGATTGAGTTTCTCTCGATGTTCTAGGAGGGGGATAGTGCTTGGTATATATTTGCTTATATACTAAGCATCCCTTATAATTTGCAGGGTGATTACCGTTACAGAGAGCGCACTTAACGTCATTTGCCCAATTTCTGCGAGTACATGACTTGGATTCATGATTTCCAGCACATTTAATACAGACAGGTTTTTTCCTGCAATATGATTTAGTATGCCCATACTGTTGACAGTTTGAACATTGAGGAACAGTTTTTCTTGGAATCGGGGGTTCAAATTTGATTATACTTGATACCAGTTTCGTTACATTATAAATTTCTTTATTATTAGGTTTGGTGTTTAACACCAATTCAAATAGTGGTAGTGGTTTCTTTGTATAACGGCTTTTTATATTCCAGATATTCAATACTTCATGTCCAAGTGCAAAAAGTTCATCCTTGAGTTGTTGTATATCAACTGAGGAATGCATGTTTCTCAGGATTACTTTGAATCCTCTCTCACTCTTCGGTTTGTAAGTGTAGAATTCAGTATTTTTAAGGTATAACTCTTGGATTATCTTTTTATAGGTATCAGGGGTCTTTGGCAGTATCTTGACCTGCTCATTACGTAGAGCTTTGATTTCAAATTGGTCAGGTACAGTTTGGGATAAAAGTGTTATTAAAGGTTGAATATTTGAGACATTTTCAACGAAAATAGGTGGTGGTTTCGGAATGGTTGAGTTTCTGGCGAAGTTTTCATTTTGAGTTTCATTTTCCCTGTCTTCATTATCTAGAACTGCAAATTGGTTTGTAGTTTGCGGATCTTTACTTAACCAATATGTGTTTTCAGTGGCAGGTTTTTTATTATTATTTGCTTTTTCAGGACTTTCGTTTGATCTTTTCTTCCTTCTAACAGTTTGCCATTCATTTGAGGTGGATTCCATCTCTCTATCCGTATTTCTTGGTAGTTGTTGGTTTTCATTTTCAAAGTGACCTACTTCATGCTGAAGTTCGTCTTCATCTGTCTCGTACGATTCAGTTCGTTTATGTAGTTGTTGTTTAAAACAGGCAACATCGTGTTGTAATTGAATACATAATCTTTCATATTTCTCATTTCGTAGCGTTAGTTCGGCATTTGCCTTTTCTAATTCTTGGAGCTTATTTAGGCGAAAGGAGCCAATGCTGTTTCTACGAGTTGTTTCACCGCTTTCATAACGACCAAGATCTGACACAGGGTGACTCATGTCGTTAAAAATGTATTCGGTGTTTACACACCAATACGCACGGCATTACCCACCCACAAATCTTGAATGTTACTCTTCGGTACAACTCTGTTCAATATGGTGTATTGATAATGCAACTGAACAACCACTATTTTGAGAGAAACGACCAGCTGATACTGTCAATAATATAAACAATGTATCCAGCTGGTGTTTCTATTATCCGTCTCTTTCAAGTGAATTTATTATTTTTTTGCCTTTTATCCGGGGTTTTTGGCAAATAAAATAATAGAATATGACAAAACTCACCGCCAACAACGTCAACAATACAGTGAAGAGATGCTCCAAAGGGTCACAGCTCCAATAAAACAACCCGTCACCAACAATCAACGCTTTAAACAGTGTTATTTTTGTGAATTTGTGGCAGCATAAACAAACACGTCCGTCCGGCAAGCCAACACAATAGTGACTATCATATGAAAAACAGTCTTTTTCGTCCGTGTATATATTATTAAAAAATTCATAATTTCATAATAAATATTTGCAAAAACAATATATTATGTAAGTGTACACATTTTTTTATGAAAAAACCCATAAATTTATAAAAATGTAAAAATGTATGTACAAATTCATATTTTATTTTTTTGTGTGTAGGCAAATATTTGATTAAATGAGTGTCAAACTTTTGTCCTGGGGCATTTTCGAAATATCTCGATACCGTTTTTCGAAAATATTCCTATCGTTATGTTATATACCCAATATGTTCGCTGGTTTCACTCTGGTGACGATTTTTTTTTTAATTTTTTGTCAAATATTTGCCTAGTTTGACCGCTCCTTAAGGCATGAAAACGCAATATTGAAGAAATGTATATATTTTTAAATTAATATTTTGAAATTAATTTTTTTCCACATACCTCTCCAGCTGGCAAATGAACACTGCGCCAAAGATGATTTTTGAGAGGATAGGGATCCATGAGGTGCACGTGATATATATTTAAGGGTTTGTATTGTGCCTACACCGAAAGAATTTTCTTCGTAAAAAGAACGAAAAATTTCGTTTAAAGTACGAAATTTGTCATTGTTTTACAACCACTGGAAAAAAGCATGCCCGGTTCCAAAGATTTTGTCTTTACTTTAAGAGTTTGGGTATTAATTCTGAGCCAAGGAAGCGGAGAATACAAGTAAGGATACTTTAAAGACGCAATTCTCTTTTAAATTTGGGGGTTATGTACTTGCTTCTAGGAAGCAAATGTTAATTTTTCATTTTTTTAGATTTTTTTCGTCAGTTGTTATCAAAATCGTTTTTAAAGGAGTTAACGACAATTTTATTTTCCATATTAAGACTCGACTTCCAGTAGAAATTATGCTATGTTTCAATTAAAAAGCGTCTTTAAAATAAAGTGTTGAAAAACATGTCTTATTTTTTAACGATTTTTTGCTTTGTAGGCAAAATGCAACAAATTTAAAGACAATTTCATTAATTTTAAAGAATTGTTCTTAATTATTAAAGTCACGTTGACCTTACCTCAAAAATTTTATCTTTCATGTTATGATACACATTTTTAAGTAAAATCACTTAATTATAAGGACATTAAAACTTCATTCAAATGTTTATTGACTTTTGGACAAGGAAAACGACTTTATTTTAGAGAAATGCGTCTTCCATGTTAAGCAAAATTTGCATTCTTATTCTAAGGACATGAAATCTTTGACTTCACGACAATATTTTTTTCAGTGTAGAAAACTAAAAAATTAAATATGAATAAGATCGTTTAATTGCATTTATTTGACGTTCATTACAAACATCTTTGTAGTAATACGGGATGAAATTGATCGAAAGTACTGTTGTTACTTTTACAACACATGCTAGAGATATATTTTGACATTTGCCGTTTTTGAAAACAATTACTAAAAACACACGTTGTGTTTTTCCCAATGTACGTACGTACAAAAATACATATCGTACATTTTAAACGTTTACTCTCACTACGCTAAGTACTAGCTATATTTGAAATTACCTACACAGTGTAATTTCAAAGTTACACATTTCATCCAAGTAATATTTTATTCGGAGCGGAGCGGTTTTTCATTTGGAAACCGCTCCGCTCCACTCCGGATTTTAGAAATGCCGCTCCCGCTCCGGCAAAAAAAGGGCTTGCTCCGCTCCACTCCGGATCCCTGAAAGGAACACTCCCTTTAACATAAAGAGATATTTTAGCAACTTATTGTACCATAAAATCCAGTAAAACGTAAACTTGCAATAAATAAAAAATGGATTTTTTCTCCATCCTAAAATTAGCAGAAATGTACGAGAACGCCATCAAGTGCCAATTTACTATCAGCCAATTAAAAGCATTTAAATCAATTAAAAAAACAAAAATATTTTTTTTTTGTAATACACTCCTAATTGACTCTGTGAGATATATTGCACGTATTATTTGTTTATGGCTAACTCGTGCAAGATTTTACTTGGAAAAAAATCCTAGCAAAAACTTGCAACTTATCTATTCCTCAAATTTCAAATTTGATCTCAATCTGGCTCTCTTTTGCTGGCTTTTTGGAATAAACGAAAGGCTCCAGTAAAAATTTGTGATAATTATCAAAAATTAGTGGGTACTCGAACGGAGCTAGTGGTTGAAATGATATTCAACAAAACAACGACTTAACAAACCAGAACACCGTGTAGGGTAGGTATCGTAGGTTAGGTGTCCACTGTAATACTATACGTGATTTACTTCTCTCTTAGTTATGAGTGCTTCTATGTTTAGCTCAATGACAACTTGTCATTGAAAAGTGAACTCTTTTTTTATAGCCGAGTTCTGGCGTCTCACATTGTGGTGGAGAAGCTTTGAAACATTCAGCATCCACCGTAGAAACACATTTTGCTCTTTGGTCGAAACTGGGTTTGAATCCATGACCCTTTGTATACAAGGCGGGCCATTGCGGTGGCTTCGCGTAAGGCGCACGGCGATGAATTCCCACTTATAAAAGTTGCTTAAAATTTAAGCACTTCCCTTTTGTGCCACTTTAGTCGCATGCGTGCGACTAAAGTCGAACATTTTACATATTTTAAAAAAGTCGCACAAAAAGTCGCATGACGTCAAAAGGGTTGCAAAATGCAACTAAAGTCGCATAACGGTAACACTGGTTCCGAATGAATTTTCTCTCCGAATACTCATTTTAATATTTTTACTTAAGCATATACAATTTTTGGCGAAGTCTTATATCACAACATATATATGTTTACTCCAAATTTGTAAATTTATACTTGTTTATATTGACACATAGTAATTTTCCAATCTTTAATGAAATTTTCGTTTTTTATATATATTTGTAAGGCGCCAATTATTTTACTTCCAGCATACACTTTATATCTCTCTTTCTAAACACATATATGTTTATAGTCTATTTCTAAATTAATATATGTTTGCATCCAAGCATATTATATTTACAAACATTTTATGTCCCAAACATAATATATTCTAACATATTAACATATATGTCCCAAACATGTTATGCTAGTTTATGAACATTATATGCTTGCACTTAAAAATATTGTGTTTAAAAATTTGAGTTCCAAACATATAATTTTTACACCCAAACATATGAAAAACAGTCTTTTTCGTCCGTGTATATATTATTAAAAACTTCATAATTTCATAATAAATATTTGCAAAAACAATATATTATGTAAGTGTACACATTTTTTTATGAAAAAACCCATAAATTTATAAAAATGTATGTACAAATTCATATTTTATTTTTTTGTGTGTAGGCAAATATTTGATTAAATTAGTGTCAAACTTTTGTCCTGGGGCATTTTCGAAATATCTCGATACCGTTTTTCGAAAATATTCCTATCGTTATGTTATATACCCAATATGTTCGCTGGTTTCACTCTGGTGACGATTTTTTTTAAATTTTTTGTCAAATATTTGCCTAGTTTGACCGCTCCTTAAGGCATGAAAACGCCATATTGAAGAAATGTATATATTTTTAAATTAATATTTTGAAATTAATTTTTTTCCACATACCTCTCCAGCTGGCAAATGAACACTGCGCCAAAGATGATTTTTGAGAGGATAGGGATCCATGAGGTGCACGTGATATATATTTAAGGGTTTGTATTGTGCCTACACCGAAAGAATTTTCTTCGTAAAAAGAACGAAAAATTTCGTTTAAAGTACGAAATTTGTCATTGTTTTACAACCAAAGAAACTTTTCATTAAAAGTACGAAATGATTCGTACTTTTTACGAAGAAAAGTTCTTCCAAAATTTTTGTATTTTGTAAGAAAAAAGTCGTACTTTTTATGAAGAATCTTCGTACTTTTTATGAAGAATCTTCGTACTTTTTATGAAAAATCTTCGTACTTTTTATGAAACAATTTCGTTCTTTTTATGAAAATGTTTCGTATTTTTTATGAAAAACTTTCGTAGTTTTTATGAAAAATGTTCATACTTTTTATGAAAAACTTTCGTACTTTTGTTTTCAAAAATGTTCGAACTTTTAGAAAAAAATTTACTGTCGAAAGTGCATTTGGTTGTAGTTACAAGTGTGAAAAATGACATCACTACTTTACATCTTAAGTTTTTGAATAATTTTTAGTTTTATTGCTTCATTTTTATTCGTAGCGCTCTATCAGCCAAATGAGAAGTAGCATAGACTTGCATAAAAAAAGAAAAAAGGAATACACTCAAGCTCATTATAAAAGACAATTTTATGTCGCGAACGGAAATTTTACAATTACAATGAAACTTCTTCGTTATTTCAAAGAAAATGTTTCGTACTTTTTATGAAGAAATTTTAACGCAGAATGTTTCGTAAAATATTCGTAAAAACTTCTTCACAAAATTCATGAAATTTGAAGAAAGTTTCGTTAAAAGTACGAACTTTTTACGAAGAAAAGTTAATGTAGAATATTTCGTAGAAGTTTCGTATATTCGTAAAATGTTCTTCGTAAAATTTACGAAAATGAATGAAAATTTCGTTATTTTAATGAAGAATTCACGAAGAATAGTTAATGAAGAGTTCTTCGTAAAATTAACGAAGAGAATTCTTTCGGTGTACACAGCAAAAATTCGCATTGTTAAATTTTGATAGAAATATTTATCAAGAAAATTATTAAAAACTACACCGTGATTTCAATAAATTTTGTTTTTGATTTTCAGCTTTTTACAAATATCATGAATCCAATTACCAATTTGTAAAGTCGTCGTAAAATTAATTTCAAATATTTGAATATTTGTATTGAGGAGAAAGGTAGTTTGAATTTGTCATGACATTTAAATGATTACAGTAATCAACCCGAATATATTAGTTTTTAAAATGTACTCAGTTCAATTACGGTCGTAATTGAACTGAGTACAATGTAAACTTTGTAGCCTAGATTAACTATTGCCGTAATTAAATTTATTACGAAGGTATTCAATATATTTAAGTAAACCAATTACTATAATAATTGAGTTAAGTGCGTAGAATACAGATTATAAATGAATAAGTACACCTAGAACACGTGTGTTTAAAGTTGGGGTTATGGGGGCATTGGTGACGGCAACTGTTGTTAGAGAGAGAGAGAGAGAGCAGTGGACACCAATTCCTGGAGTAGAGTGTGTGTGGACTGTATAACAGATTTTGGAGGAGGCACTAGGAGAATTGTGGTAGATCAGTATGTGATATAAATTCTCAGTGGATGAGAAAATATACCATCAAGTTTAGCAACGCAGAGATAGGGAGAGATTTGGAAATAAAAAAACAGGAGTTACAATTTTGAAGTATGATTGGTTTATTTGGGGGTATGCTCACCGTTCGAGATATAGAGAAGAATAGACTTATTTCAATTGATTAAACAATCCAAGAAAACTTTTAGACCAAAAGTAACAATTCACAATAGCCGATTATTCAAAAATATCGAGTAATCCTAAAATTGTTTTAAAATTATTTCATGGATTTATCATTAACAATAATTCATAATAGTTCAGTACAGATGCAAATTCGATTAAATAGGAAATTCAATAGATAAATATATGTCTAAACATTGGTTTAGACATGCTCCCGTCTCTGTAGATGATCACTTCGGGGAGGAGCATAAAACTGAAGCCAAAGCACGAATGGGTTCAGATATAACCTTTTGGTTTGGACGCTGTTGTTTGTTGGTGATGTCATCATTATTATTTGTCTCGTTGCCTTGACGTTTGTTAATTTGTCCTTTCTTGGTGTTGTTGTTAGATTTAGGGTAATTAACTAACAACCGTCGAACTGAACGGACGTGTTTTCTAATAGCGGAGTATTTCATCGTAATAAGTACTTATTACGAATTTCACGTGTGGTGGAAATAATAAACCACCATGCAGCGAAATTCTAAGTCATCCACTGGGTTGCTAACTTCAGGGCCCAGTGGACGGGTAACGACTGAAGTTATAAATTTGGGCAGCGACCAAGAGTCAGGCCCAATTAGTCGACCTGTAGACGGGTCGACTGGCGGTGACACTTTGGCAAGTCGAACCTTTTCTAAGGTGACGACATCAAAAGGAGGCAATCCCTCTCGAAAGAGATTCAAGGAACGAAGAAATGCTTTGTTTATCCTAAAGAAATTAGGATCAGTCGACCCAAGCACGTTGTCGGCTAAGCAAAGCGATTCCTTAAAATGGGCTCAAGGAATTCTTGAAGCTGGAAAAAGGGAACGATCACCGGATGAGCTGCCATCCTCTAAACGGGATCAAAGATCGTTTGCCTCAGTTGCAAAAGACAGCCTTGTGATGGCTATTATTAATAAAGGAGCATTGGACGGTATGATTCCAAGGCAAAAATGGGGGGAAATTGAGAACGCGATGTCTGGTGTCTACTCAGAGGTGCGAAAAAAGTTTCCCGGACCAAGTCCTCGACAGCAAGATGCTGGATGGTATCAAGGACGATATAAGTTAATAGCTTTTGCAGACCAGAGGTCTATGGATTGCTTTAAAGCTGCATTGATGTTAATTGGTGAAGTTTGGGAAGGAGCCGCTTTGGAGTTAGTTGATAAAAAAGACATGCCGGCTAAACCTAGAGCACATGCATGGATACCGGCAAACCCTCCTGATCCTGAGTCAATACTAGAGAGACTAAAAGAATGTAACCCAGATCTTCCAACCGCCGATTGGAAGGTTGGTCGTTTGGATGAGGTGGATGGACCAAGACGACATGCGGTGTTTATACACCCAGAGAAATGGTTGGTTGCAATTCGATCATTACAATGAGGAAATGATGTCAGTAACTTATTTTTTGTTACAAGAACAATGTTTTGATTATTTTCCCCATTATACATCCAAAATGACCATAAAAAAGTTCACAGGATCAAAACGAAATTCCCATAACCATTCAATTGGTTACAATAACCAATGACGATAAATTTGGTTTTATGCTGCATAAAATTGTTGAGGTAACCACCAGCATAGTGAGACCTACATCATGGGAATCAACAAATGGTTGGTACAACCAAAAGTTGAGTATACTAATAGAATCTTAGTTCAATTATAGGACGGGCGTAAGGTAGTTGTTGCAACAAATAAATATTTATATCAACATCGACATGGTAAATGGTATGACGCTACAAAATTTGCAAAACGGGGAACAGCAATTACTTGATAATAGTCTGCAATACATTGAATAAAGTTTATCCCATAAAAAAGAAGTTGCCTTCAGGTAAGTATCGCACCGATTTATAAAAAAGGAATATTACAAAATTTCCATAAAAATTGCAGGCTTCATACACCAACAAACACAAATACTTTTTACGGCAAGCGAGCTTTTTTGATTGTATTAAGCGCACAGGACGAGCCTAAGTCGATCTGTATTTATATTTAGAGGCTTAAGGAAGAAATTTCTAGCAAGTATATATTGAATTAGGTTCTGTAGTTTGACCACATAATTGCAACCTAATAACCATCTGTCATTGGTATACAAACATTACCTATAAAAAATTGTAAATTGTAATGTAAATTGATCTCACATATATGTAGATCAAAAGCCTTTGTTGTTAGCACCTTTTGTATTTATTTTCGTAGTTAATTATGATTGTAAATCTTGTAATAAATTAATAAAATCTCAATATAATCCCTTTCATTTAATATAGGAATTTGGTTAGGATAACAATAAAGAAAATCGAGGGCGGTTACATCAACAAACAAAACAATTAATTTGAGATTGCGACAACCAATGCAAAGTTGATCCAACATACTACCATGCAGTTACAATTGCCAAATGTTAGTTGTGCTGGCAGATATCATTGATAGTTGATGGAACCATCTGCTTTCGGTTGGCAAATAATTCGGTTGAGGCAACGAATTTGTTTTCTGGGTGTATTAAACATAGAGTCGCTGCCACATCTAGCCCAGACCCAAGGACGTGTAAGTTATGGCTTTCATGATATCCATATGAAGGTATACAAAAGCGATCAGCCAAAGGATACCGAAACGGACAAGCCTCCGCTAGAGTCAGCAGTGAAAAAAATCTCCTAGCGAAGCCGAAGGAGACATAAAACCTGCAGACTATGGCGAAAATCATATGCGGGAAGTTTCTACAGGCTCAAGCCTCACCAAAGCTGAACCGCGGATTGTTGCGAGAGTCACCGAGATCTGTGAAGAGGAAGCCCTTGATGACTCAATTGAAGCGGCTGATGTGACGGTAGTTGAAAATTTGGATGGTTCTACGGTTCCTCCAGATAAATCTTCACCATTGTAAGGCCGCTTGTGCTGCCTTAAAAGTTCTCCTGATGAAAGGAGACATAAATATAGTTCTTATTCAAGAACCATACATATATAAGAACAAGATCTGTGAATTAAGCACTCCGGGTTTCAAACTTTTGCATAATACCGGTAACGATATAAATCGAGCATGTATAATTGCTAAAAACGAACTAAACTTGTTTCTGCTTCCTTCATTGAGCAATGCAGACACTGTCGTAGCCAGTCTAGAGATATCCACATGCAAATATTGGGTATCTTCGGTCTACATGGGACATGATAGGGATATACCACCCTGTGCCGTTAAGACCTTAGTTGAGGAGTCACTAAAAACAAAGACAAAACTCATTATGGGATGCGATGCAAATGCACATCATAGTATTTGGGGAAGTAGTGATACTAATGCAAGGGGAGAGTCGCTAATATATATATTAATACGCTACACTTTTTTTTGGGTACATATTGTTGGCGCGGGAGGTGGTGTTGTGGGGTAAATTTGGTATCAAATGAAAGGTAATTTTCTGTAGATATGGCGAATCGTTTTAATTTTTTTAATTGATGCATTTTTCATGGAGAAAATTGCATTTTACTAAAATTATTGACGTTGTTGTCGTTGTTGTGTTGTAGTTTGAGAGTGAGAGCGAGAGAGTTGTTGTTTGGTTTGTTGTAGAGTGTGGGTGCGTGTGGGTGTGTGTGCATTGTCTGTTGGCTTTTGTTATGCTGGCATGGGGGAGAGTAAGTTTGAGAGTGATAATGTGAGAGTTGATTGGGAGCTAAAGCAATGGGAATAATAGAATTGTACGATGGGTGGGTGGGGGAGTGTGGTGGGTGGTTTGATGTTTTACGTAGTAAAGTGATCACTTAGCCGTATATATTTCTAAAGTCGTTACAAATAGAAAAGTAATATTAACTGATTTTGTTAACGAAAATTTAGAACAATACAATACACAATTTTAGTTAAAATTTATTTAAGGCTACGGATATAGGGATGCCATATACGGATATATGGCTACTACAATAGGGGTATATTTTCGATAAGTATGGACATTAATATCACTAACTTTTGAGGTTTTTCTATGAAAAAAAAATGTATAAGTAAAAGAGAATAAAATGTTCGTATGAAATCTTTGTGAACATGTTAAGACTTTTTGCATAAACATAGAGCGGATTCACTTCGAGATATATTTGTAAATTGAAGTTTATTTTACGAAAATACATATATTTGAGAATTATATCATTATGCCAATATGTTCCCTAATTAAGGTGATGATTAAAACATTGTCTGCAAAATCGGAAGGATGTCATTTTTCAAATTATCTAGACCGGCTACATGACAAATATGAGAAGGCGATCGTGGTAAATTTGATAAGGTCAATTTAAAGGTGATTTAACTATGGACAGATTGGTAATTAGTACGATGAAATTTTAATCTACACAAAAAAAAAGAAAATATAGGTATTTTTTTGGAAAATTTTAGTACATTGTTTTTTTTTTCATTGAAACATGTTACAAATAAATGAATACGTTTTGTGGAATTGAAGAAAATTTGTTACAAGTATTAATGTTTTTTCTATTGTATAAGAAAATTTCACATGTTAAAGGAAAATATTGGATTTAAAAATTGTTAAAATGTCTATAGCGCTGTACGAAGTTCAAGACAGGTACAATTGTAGTAAAATTTACTTATTTGATAGACTTATGAACTCAATTTAAGTAAACTTCTCTCATTTTAGGATAATATGAACTATTTTATTTTTTAATAAAATTATGTATTATATTTGTATAAACTTTTATTTTTAATTCACATCAATAAATTAAGCAAAAAATTATTCATATAAGGAACATTTGCTCACATTGGGCAAAATGTAACCAATCTTTATGAACTAGGATAAAGTTCATTTGATATTAGCGCCGCCTTTTTTGAGTGTACTTTCCCAAAATTATTGCTATGCTGGCATGGAGAGTAAGTTTGAGAGTAATAAGGAGAGATGGTTTTAGTTGACGGAATGTTTGGTTACATATGAATGTAAATCGAACGATACATATATGTTATGTGAAATTTATGTCAATATGTCAGATAATGCTTAATATAATATTATCTCTAAACTTGAAGGACATCATTTTTAAGATACTCGAGTAATACTACATTTAAAAACATGAAAATATGGATGAAACAATTGTGATGTGAGAATTACGAAAATTTACTAAATATCGGTTTGCATGACTGGTTGTAAATGCACCGATCTAAAGATCTATCCCAAATAGAAGACGATCGGACTTAAATACATGTATGGAAAGATGGGACAACAGACACAGCTAACCCAATTTTGAATGTATTTCTTAGGATTCGATTTTAAGTAATTGGTACTGTTTGTTTGGTTTAGGATAGAATTGATGGGGAGACGAGAGTGAGTTAAAGAAATGACAATAATAGTATAAGGTTTTATAAAACTAAACACTGGGCACATTAGTATGTTGAAAGGTGGTGTGTGGTTTGGGGAGTCAGAATTGAGTTTATTCTTAATGAAAGGGTTTGCTTTCAGTAAAGGAGCAATAATAAAAATATATAATAATCTCCATATAACAAAAAATTTCAATTTGGTTTTAAAATTAAAATATATGGAAAATGCATTATAAAACTCATCATAGAAAATCGGTGTGTATCCTTAAGAGCATCTTTTATTTTACAACCTTTTCAGATTACAAAATATTTTGTGTATTGAAAGAAAGGCAGACACACGAACTCGAATGAATTTTGGATTTTCCATTTTTGAAAGTTCGTTTCGTTTGTATGAGAAAACATTAATTATCAAATATGAACGTTTCCAAATTTTTGGACTGGGAATTCATTCAAATGTTAACATCGTTTGTACTTTCTTCTTGACACATATTGTATATGTTCGTTTATTACTCGACAACAAAATATGAAGTGACTGGCATTTCGAAATAGAGAAACCAAAATCAATATTCTTTTGTTTGGATTACGAAGGAAAGCTTTCGTTCGATATACAGGAACAGGGCGTAAGTGACTTGCCTTAGAAATAGAGGAACAAAAATCAAATCAAAAAGTACTAATTTTTGAAAATCATACAAACGACACGAATTTTCAAAAATATCCCATTTTCCAAATATCCCAAATTCATTCGAATTCGAGTGACTGGCTTATTTCGAATGGGTTTTCGATCGATATACAAGAACAGAACATTAATATTCTGTTGTAGAGTAGCAAACGAACGTATGCAATATGTGTCAATAAAAAAGTAAAAACTTTGTTAAAATTTAAATAAATTCTCAGGCCAAAAAATTGAAAATAATCATCTTTGACAATCAATGTGTGTATTCTCATACAAACAAAACGAAATATCAAAACGTTTTTCTTTTGAATGTGTTTTCGTTCCATATACAAAACATAACTACAGCTAAGTGTGTAAATTCTTTGATATGTGGATATAGGGGTCGCTAGAGTTCCATATCATCTAGGACCTTTATACCACCCGTTAGAAGCTTATAATGCACTCGAGTTTCGAGTGCCGGGAAGGCTAGTAGAGTTTATTTTGCGTACTAACCTGGTTGTTTGCAATAAGGGAGATGCACCAACCTTCGTCACCAGGAACAGACAAGAGGTTTTGGACGTAACGTTGACCTCTCCGGAACTGAATGATAAGATATCTGAGTGGCAAGTTTTGAGGGAACATAGCTTCTCAGATCATCGCTACATCAGTTTCAGATTGGCTGTTCGTACTTCAAAGACCATATTTCCGCCAAATGTTAGGAAAGCTGATTGGAATAGGTATAGGGAATCGTTCAATTTGATGATACCGGAAATGCCGGAGACAAATATGAGCACTGTGCAAGATATCGAACACGCAGTGGAGCGGATTACGAAGGCCTTCAACATTTCACTGAAAGCTGCTTGCCCTAGAGGAAAGCCAAGGGGAAAAAATCGGCCGCCATGGTGGACTACGGAGTTAAGTAATATGAGGAAATCCTGCAGGAAGCTCTTTAACAAAGCAAAGTCCACAAGAGCTCCGGAGGATTGGGACACTTACAAGATGAATCTGAGAGAATATAAACGAGAACTGAGAAGGTCTCAACAAAACTCTTGGGATGATTACTGTAGCAGTATTGAGAATACGTCAGAGGCTTCCAGACTACGGAAGGTACTAGCATCCACTAACACCGCTCCAGGTTTCATTAAAACATCGGAGGGAAATTGGACAACGTCCAGTGAGGAGACGTTGGAGGTACTTTTGGACACACACTTCCCTGGAAATCAGACGGTTGAACCATGTTCCGGCGGTGTAACAGAGGCTCGGCGATCACTTCATATCGAGGAAATTGTGTCGGAATCTAGAATAAAATGGGCTTTAAATAGCTTTGGATCATTCAAATCCCCCGGACCTGATGGAAGTACTCCGGCGGAGTTACAGGCAGTGGCTGAAAGAATTATCCCCTGGTTGACGGTGATATATAAACAATGTGTAAACTTAGCATATATTCCAGAAAAGTGGAGGGAAACAAAAGTCGTCTTCATACCTAAAGCAGGAAAAGCCTCTCACTCGAGTGCGAAGGATTTCTGACCAATCAGCTTATCCTCATTCCTACTTAAGACCCTGGAGAGGATGATAGACATGTATCTTAGAACTAGCGTGGATTCAAGTTTGCTCTCGAAACGACAGCATGCATACTCGAAGGGCAGGTCTACTGAGACCGCATTGCATGAACTGGTCAGCTTTATTGAAAGCTCACTATCTGTCAAAGAATACACAATCGTGGCGTTTCTAGACATCGAAGGGGCGTTCAATAATGTTCTTCCGAGCTCGATATTAAATGGACTGACAACTCTGAATGTTGATCCAGGTATACTTAGGCTGTTAGACGAACTTCTAATAAAGAGACGTATTTCAGCCACACTAGGGCAAGCAAACATACAAAGGTATGTGAACAGAGTCACTCCCCAAGGAGGAGTTCTATCACCTCTTCTTTGGAATGTTGCTATAAACTGGTTTCTCTAGAAAAAGAAAGGATAAAAGTGGTGGCATACGCAGATGATGTGGCGCTAGCAGTCAGGGGAAAATTCCCATCCACAATCAGAGATATTATACAGAGAGCTCTCCGGATGACTGAGAAATGGGCGAAAGATAATGGTCTTGGTGTAAATCCAGCAAAGACAAAACTAGTCATGTACTGCAAAGATCGCAAAACTCCCACGGTTAGGCCCATTTCCTTAGGGGGTACTGAAATTCCCTTTGGTGAGTGTGCAAAATACCTTGGCGTTATTTTGGACAGGAAGCTGAATTTTAGGCTTAATATTGAAGAGAGGGCGAGAAAAGCCACGGTAGCTTTGTACTCGTGCAAAAAGGCAATAGGGAAAAAGTGGGGACTAAGACCAAAAATTGTCCATTGGCTATATGGTGTTGTAGTCTGGTGGCCGGCACTTCAGAAACCGACTTGTTTAGATAAAGTTCAGCGTATGGCGAGCTTATGTATCTCAGGCGCATTTAGTAAGACAGGAACAGACTCCCTTAATATCATGCTACATCTATTGCCTTTAGACATTTTGGCCAAATAGTCAGCTGCAACAACGGCTGTGCGGTTGCGCGAGCTATCGCTGTGGTCGGAAAAAATGTACGGTCATAGTTCGGTCCTCAAAGTAATGCCAGATGTGCCTAACGCAGTGGATTACACCCTGGCAAAACCACTTTTCTTTGAAACTCTAATTCCCAACAGTGAGGCGTGGTGTACACAGACCCCGGGGAATAAAAGATATATAGATTTCTATACTGATGTCTCCAAATTGAATGGACAAGTGGGGTTCGGAGTATATTCTAAGGATCTGGAAATTCGAATAGCGAAAAGATTACCTAATCACTGTAGTGTTTTTCAGGCTGAAATATTGGCAATAAGAGAGGTGGTGAATTGGCTGAGAAGTAATGTTCCAACAAATATTGGCATTAATATATACTCAGACAGTCAACCTGCAATAAAATCCTTGGACTCTGTGTTCCTTAACTCAAAAACGGCCATAGACTGCCGCAAATCTCTCAACGAGATGGCTAAGCAGTACAATATTCACCTAACATGGGTGCCTGGGCATAGGAACATACCGGGGAACTGTGAAGCAGATGTGTTAGCAAGGCTAGGAACTACCTTACATATTCCAGGGGAACTAGAATCTGTTGGTATGCCTCTGGCCACCTGCAAGCTCTTACTGCGTGAGAAGGCTGTTATGATGGCCAATATTCGATGGGAAAATTGCAAGGGTTGTAACGACACCAAGCAAATATGGCCCCATTTAAACTTAAACCGCACACAAGATATGCTAGTGTTCTCAAGGCGTCAGATAGCACTCCTAATATCTGCTATAACGGGTCGCTGCCTGATAGGCGAATTTGCAAAAACTATAGGTGCGAAGTATAATGACTATTGTATAAGCTGTCATGAGTGTCCTGCTTTTTGTGTAAGGCGTAAGCGAATTTTAGGAGCATATAGCTTTAGATTACTGGCTGACCTGGAAAACGTTAACTTAAGCAGTTTGTTAATGTTTTTGGAGCAATCTGGTTGGTTCCACAAAAGTAAATAATAGAGAAGGTTCAGTGGTTAAGACTAGAAGTGCCCATATGTAATAGGTACTTTTAGTTAAATGTGGTATCACAATGGACTGAATAGTCTAAGTGAGCCTGAAATTTAATCGGGCTGCCACTTTACCCTAACCTAACCTAACCTAGGGTAATTTGGGTGTAGCAAGGTGTTGTGGGGTCTTCCGCATTTTCGACACATATTTTTAGATCGACAATCTCTAAATCGGTGACTTCTCGCCAGACAGTTTACACAATACACTTCTCGTAGGATCCAAATATTTCGCTGTTTCGGAGACATTTTCAAAAATTTAGGGCAAACCTTAAGTTCATGGAATTTGTTACACAGCTTGCACTTGTAGACGTTGGGAGTTCGCTTTTGATTAGATACGGATGATCTGGAATGTATGAGTTCATGTTAATAAATGAAAATGATTATGGTGTGAGTAAATTATTAATATTTGAAATTTTAATTTTTGAGTGTTTCCGCTTCATCGACAGTGTTGGAAAAGGGCAAGTAGCATAATTTTGCTATGGGACGAGTCAACGTTCCTGTTTCTGTTCGCACATCTGCGACTCGTACTTTCGTGTCGGAACCACAATACGTTTTTACAATTCGGCCCAGGAGCCATTCATATGGAGGGAGCAAATCGTCAATTACAACGACAAGATCATTTACTTTTAAGTTAGGTGCGGAAGATTTCCATTTATAACGTTTGTGCATGGTCTTTAAGTACTCTTCTTTCCATCTTAGAGCAAATTGATGATGAAGAGCCTTCAGTTTAGTCCATTTATTTATCAAAAATAATTTGGGAAAAATGGGTTCTGGGAGCGCAAGTAGTGGAGAACCTCTCAAAAAATGTCCTGGTGTTATAGCTGTAAGATCAGATGGGTCTTCTGACGTTGCCGAAATAGGACGAGAGTTCAAAACTCCTTCTATTCGAGAAAGAAGAGATGAGAATTGCTCAAATGTAAATCTATGTGCGCCGGCGAGTTTCTTAAAATGAGTTTTGAAACTGAGTCCAAAAAAGGGTTCAAAGTTAGTAATGCGCTTTTGTGAGGTAGCGGCTTTGAATCACGTAAAGCTTGATATTCAATATTATAATATTTTTGCTGAGTTAGCGATATAATACGGGTTTTTGTAAATTGTATCTCTCTTTGAGAGATTTCAATAGTATGAGTTATGTTGTTATTCGAATGAGGGCGAATGTTGTGGAAAAAACGAAATACGTATGACAAAACACGCAAAGCCCTCGAATATGAGGAAAATCGAGAAGTAATTTCAGTTTCTTCAACACTGACTTGATGAGAAGTCACTTTAGATTGTGTTTGCAAATTTGGAATTACGGGATTTTTCGTTGGCCAAGTGGATTCGGGATTTGTAAGTCACGAAGAGCCATTCCACCAAAGGAAATTTGCTGCTAGATCTCGGGGACTAGATCCTCGGGTGCCAATATCGGCAAGATTATGAGGCGTAGCAAAATATCTCCATTTGGCATTTGGTACAAGTTCGTGTATCTGGGCTGTTCGGTTGGCTACATAGGTCTCCCAACAGTACGGAGGTTTCGATAGCCATCCGAGAACAATTGATGCATCGGACCATAGAGTTATTGACGCAATTTGATTTCCGAATATTTGTGAAACGTATTTTACTAAATGGGACAATAAAAGCGCACCATTTAGTTCTAATTTGGGCAAAGATACTGGTTTGAGTGGAGCTACTTTACTTTTCGCCATAAACAAATTCGAGAAAACTGTTGAAGTGGAGGTTTGCAATCTGAGGTACACACAAGCACAGTAAGGTCCTTTAGAGGCATCGCAAAATTCATGTATTTGGATTTCATCTGTGGGCATATACTGAATCCACCGAGGTAACTCTATTACATCCATTTGGGACAAGTCATCTAATACATTATTCCAATTGCGAAGGGAAGGGAAGGGAAATAAAAATAAAATAAAATATTTCATCATCCCAACCAGATTTCTCCATCCAGAGATGCTGCATAAGCATCTTGGCTCTTATTATTACAGGAGTTACCCATCCTGGTCAAAGAGTTGAGCTACTTGGGAAAGTACTTGACGCTTTGTAGTGGATGTATGATTTTGAGCAGAAATTGTGGAATATGAGAATTTATCGCTAAGAGCATTCCATTTAATTCCAAGTGTCTTCGTTGAACTTGATTCAGAGAAACGCAATAAGTCCAAATCATACATGTCGGGAAGTAGATCTTTCAGCAATTCGGGATCATTTGCTGTGATCTTCTTTAAGGGAAACCCTGCTGAATTGAGTACGGTGACTAAAGACTTGCGAGATGCAATGGTTTCTTCAGAATAGAATCCTTTGATAAGCTCTATCTTCGGGATGTATCTTTATTTGTCGATACATTTTTTGAATGTCTCCACTGTATACATATTTGTATTTTCTCCAATTGAGAATAGAGTAGATCAAATCATTTTGGAGTGTGGGACCAGTGTAGAGCACATCATTAAGAGAAAACCCTGATTTCGATTTGCGGGATGCTTGAATACTATTCGCACTTTAGTGGATTTATGTTCCGGCCGAACTACCGCATGATGAGGGAGGTAAAATGAATAAAATTTCCCCTGCGCACATATTTCTTGAGAGGAAGTTTCTTCCATATGATTTAAAGTGATGTACTCTCGAAGTACAGAGTTATATTGATCTTGGAGATCGGGATCTTTTAACAATGTCCTTTCCATTCTTGTATACTGTCCAAGAACAGTGAATCTGGACGAACCAAGAGAAATGGTTTCAGGAAACTCTTTTCTGAAAGGAAGCCTTACAACATAACGACTATCATCGTCACGGGTTGTTGTTGCGGCATACAAATTTTCACAAAATTTCTCGGAATCTGAGATTTCAGGGACAGAAGGGACTTCTTCAATTTCCCAGAATTTTTTAAGTATATCACTGAGTGTGTCAGATTCAAGAGCGTAAACTTTCGTTGTGAATGAGAGATATGATTCTGTTGGCATAGCACCCATCTGAGCACCCATCCGAATATGGTATTGTAGGCAGAAGCGCAACCATATATATCTTTTTTAATGCCATCAATATTGATGAATCGCTCAGAGTCATTGCCAAGTATGAGATCAATATGAGATGAGATATTAAAATTAGGGTCAGCTAAATCGAGTTCCAAAAGCTCTGGACACTTCGGAATCTCAAACGAGACAGCCGGTAGCTTTCTTGTAACCTTTGGGAGGATAATAGCATTAATCGAAAGTCTGATATTGTGCCTTTGAGAATAGAGGACTAAATCACATTCCTTGTCGGCAAACTGGGTTATTCCTCCAATTCCACCGATTTCATAACGAGATTTCCGGAATGGGATATTCAAAAGGGTTCTAATTTTTCAGACAAAAAAGTTCTTTGCGAGCCTGGATCAATTAAGGCTCTTATTGTGAAAAGTTCGCCTTTGTGTTCTATTTGGACTAAGACAGTCCTGAGCAAAATAGTCTCATTATTTTGGTAGAAATTTGCATCTACTCGAGTATAAGCCTCTTTATAAGTTGAGGGTGTAGGATGCCGAGAATTATGTTGAGCCACATTTCGTTCAGTTGTTTCAGAAGTGTTTGAATTCTGAGATGGGTTGTTTGAATTTTGCTTGCGCTCTAAATGTAAAAGACTATGATGAGACTTTTTACAAGTGAAACACTTTCACTTTTGCAGTTTGTTTTCACATGAGAAGCAGAGAGACAATTGATGCAGAGTTTCTTTTTAAATGCAAAATCAATGCGCTCTTGTGGCGAAAATTTTCGAAAATCTGGGCAAATGCGAATGCTATGCTCTAAATTGCATAGAGAACAAGTAACATTTAGCTTTTCTTGAGAAGTGTACGATTGTATTTTGTTTGCATTTTGAGACAAATATTTTTGAGGCACATCATTGTGAACTTTCAATTTTCGGAACCTTGATATCCGCTCAACCACTTCAAATCGATTGACTAAAAATTCGTCCATTTGGGACCAACTAGGTAGCTCGCGATGGGACTTAAGAGATTGTTCCCATTGGGATATCGTTTCCTCAGGAAGCTTTGTAGAGACTAAATAAATTAGAATGAGATCCCAGGATTCGATATGAACGTTCAGTGAAGCCAATGTGCTAAGACAGTCTTTCACTGTGGAATGTATCCTATGTAAGGATTCACTACTTTCGCTCGTGGCTACGGGAATATTGAATAATATTTTAAGTTGGTTATCAAACAAAACGCGCTTATTTTCGTAACGAGATTTTAAAGCATTCCAAGCTAAATTGAAATTCTCGTCACATGGAGCATACCGCTTTACACTACTTTGGTTTTATTTCTTAAGTGATAAAGCTTTTGAGCAGGAGTAAGCTTTGGGTGGTTGACATATACGGCCGTGAACATGTCACGAAAAGATGGCCATTCTTCATAGCTGCCCTTAAAAACCTCTGTATCACAAGGGGGTACTTTCATGCACACTGCAGAGCTATTGTAATTGGGATTCTGAGGTTCAGAATTTCTTTCAGGCAAAAGAGTTAGACGAGACGTTCCATTAGGGGCAGTGTTGATACCCATTCTTAAAATATCTAAAATTTGAGATCGAGTATCATAATATGCCTCGGAGCAAATGTTGAGATTTACTTTCGCATTTTCCTTTAATTCTTTGGAAACAACTGACTCGGGCGATAGCATCAAATTTCCATACTTGTGCTGATCTTTTCGCCATAGATCGACTAAGTCATCCAGTTTGACTTCTAGTAAAGAATCAGTTTGGTCTGCAATATCAGCATTTTCAAAGTATGAAAAAAAATCAGTTAGCTGATTGCACATAAACGCAAACTTTTCAAAAATAGGTGATGGCTTAATGCTGTTCACATTTGAGGGGACATTTCCCGAACTACTTTCATCAGTTGGGTTAAGCATTTTTGCGAAAAGTTTCGTTGGAAAGAGGGGTTGAAAAGATTTTCAATAAATAGTGAGAGAATTTGAGATCTGCTTAGGAAAAAGCGGAACAAATGATTGGATTAGAGTCACAAATTGTTAAGTGCAAACAAAATTTTCGTAATTAACGATTTTAGAATATAAAATCTGTTTATTTTTTCTTTAGATATTAAATAGTTACAGTGAAATAGTGGAATAAACTCGCCGGATTAATGAAACTTGGCATACAATATTTTATGGTTACAATTTCCAATTATTTGTAACATTTTGATAGAAATGTGGACATAAACAGAGAAAGTTTTGAATTTTTGAGAATTTGATGTTTGAAACAAATCTTCTAGTTAAGTACGATTAAAATCTCAATTGAAATAGTAGATGAGTAAAACAAAATTTGGGATCGATTCGCTATATATCAGTTGAAATATATAGCTAGAGCTTGATGAAGAAGCTCCTGAGAAATCAAAATCGACTTGCTATATACCAGTTGAAATATATAGCTCTGGGTTAATTGTAAACCCGCACTAGAAGACTTTTTGCTATATTTCCGTTAACAAAGTATAGTATATATATTTCCGTTAACAGGTTGTTTGTAAACCCGGAGAATGAGACAATAATCGATAAACTCAACATAAATTGATTTTCCCATAAAATTGTGATTATAGCTTTTAAGCTAACATTAGTGTATCCAACAAGTGGGATATTATATAGTATGTTAGCAGAAAAAGAGGTTTTGAAACGTCAGAATCGTGTCGCTATATCTCAGTTGAAACATATAGCAATGGGTTAATTGTACACCCGTATAGAGAGACTGAGTTTTGCTATATTTCAGTTAACAAAATATATCTACAGGTTATTTGTAAACCCGGGAAAAGTAGCAATATTCAACATCCAGTAAAATCTGAATTGAAGGCTATACGCAAGCCTAGTTAAAATTCAAGTATAAATCGGGTGTTAAGTATTGAGATTCAATAAGTAGAAACAATTTATAACCGAGTTGAACCCGGATTTCACTTCAATCCTTTCCAAACACACAATAAAAAATTATAAAATAAATATTTATTCACTATTGAGAACCAAATAATTATTATTCAAACCCTTTAAACAAGATCGGGTTATTTTACATTCCTTTTTGTTTGGAAAAGCACAGAAAAATTTTACGATTCACGTTTGGGAACAACAGAACTTTCCTTTAAAACTTTTAAAAATGTTTGGAACAACAGATTTATTTTTTTTTTTAATTTTCAAGAGTATATCCAATTTTGGATAATCAGAAGTGTTTCCTTGTTTTGGAATTACAGTAAAATTTGCAGTAAACTTTCAAAAGTATATCCACAATTGGGACCAACAGAATAATTTTTAAACACTTCTAAACAACATGAAATTTTTTTTTGCTGTTTAGAAATCCACATAAATTTTTATATCCATGTTAGGGATCACCAGAATTATTTAATTAAATAAATTGTATGTATATATGGTAGAGTGAAATGTATGTATGAAATATTTAAAATTGTTGTTATTTAAAAATTAGTTAGTAAAAATTAGTATAGAGATTGTAAATATATTTCCATTTAATTATTTGAGGTTTGTAGATAGAATAATTTGAGTTTTGTATTTTCATTTAATTAGATTCATTCTTCTCTGCCAATGATATTATATATTTTCGTTCCATTCAGATTATATCGGCGTCCAAAATTTCAGTTTTTCGTTTTTCCTTCATTAATTTCTATTTTTTTTTTTGTTTTTTTTTTTGTAAAAATTTTATGGTTGTGCAATTTTTTCCCATTAAGAGACACTGTGCGTGCATATCACTGTGAATGTATGTAGAGATTTATATGGTTTTCCAGCGCTCAAAAAAATAATAATTTTGGTTTTGTAATTTCGCTATATTGTTCGAACAAGAGAAACTGTGTGGTTTTTGATTTTTTCTGGTGTGTAAAAACATTCGTGCTTGAATGTATATAGATATTTGAATTGTGTTCGTAGTACAGTACTCAAAAATTAAAATGATGAAATTATATGATTTTTTAATTTCGCTATATTAGCCAAGAGACACTGTGCCTTTATCGCCGTGTAAAAACATTCGTGCTTGAATGCATATTGATATGTGTAGTGCACCAGAGCACTGTGCCATATAACAGTTTCGGTTAACTTAACTTTGAGAGAAATGTGTGGCTGCTCTCTTGCTCTCGCACAGTGGTTTGGGCTGGTAAAAATGGGTATGTGCAATAGGGTTAAATAACTAAATGTTAACTACTTTTGTTAATGTTTATTAATGAGAGCAACGGTTACCTTAATGTACGTATACAGGAAATTTAAGTTAAATTTATTAATTTAGTAAAATTTATTTAGTTTATTACGCGTACCGAAACACCGAATTTATTTGTATTATATTGTTCGTTTATTTTATTTAATTTAATTTGTTTGTGGAGAACCGATATAAATTTTAATTTATTTTTGTGTTTTTTTTCTTTTTCACGTAACTGTACAATTAATAATTAAATTAAGTTTTTACAACAGGATTTTAGTTGTAAAATTTTGTAATTTTACATTAAATAATTATAATGAAGTGCTTAGGTGACTTCTGCAGCCTTATTTGTATGTAGCGCACTTCCAACTCTCTTCGTCTCACTATTCGCCAATACAAATAGTACACTCTTGAGTTTTTTTTATCACTCTCTTGACACGACGTTTTCACCACTTATATCACTCTCTTGATTATCCATACAAAGGTAGAATGGGTATATATGCAATGAACATTGTTGCACGCTATGTATCAAACAAAAGTACCTCGGCATGTCAAAGGTATCCCGACGAGCTCAGTCCTCAAGGCATTGTTCTGTACCCCGATTGATACGTGCAATCACAGAAAATATACATGCCATAATTACATAGTGCCTTTAACGAGCTATTTGTCCACCATGATACCCAACTAGAAACGTATAAGAAGAGTAGATGTTCACTCTCCGGGTGCACTTGTTCCCGCCCAAATCACAACAAAAGTTGTACTCCTATGGCAAATAATACACGCTGAATTCATATTACTTGCCCCTATAAAAAAATTAGGCAGTTATATACATTTCAATATAAATTCAAATTGCATTCCCTTTATTAAAAAAAAACTTAGCAAAACATCTTAAACATTCATACAGTGAACCAACGTTTTAAATAAATCGAAATTATAAACTAAATAAAGACAAATTTAATGATTTTAATATTATGAACAAAATAAAAAAAAAATAATGTGTAATATTTGATTGAATAGAAGTGGACTTCAAATGAAAAATTCAAACTTTTGTATAATTGAGAAAGAAATAATTTTGACTGTAAATATGTATATATTGGAGATACATCCAATCAAAATTGTAAACAAATAAATGAATAGCTTTTATTTAAACACATTAGATCGACTTTTAACTTAACAAAATACACAAACTAAATTGTTGACAAAAAAATGTATATTAGTGGATTTTACCTGGGCAATTACTCTTTGCTACACTGCATATGGTGTAGTAGATTTTGTTTTTTTTTTTGTTTCTCTTTTCCAAAACTTGTGGAAAAGAGGGGGAACGTGGGATTCGTTTCTTCGGCAGTTAATGAGTTATCGAAATCATATATCAAAAATATATTGAATAGAGGGGGGGACGTGTGATCTGCTTCTTTAATGATCGTTAGCACTCATTCATACAATAAAAGTGCAGAGGTGGAATTTTTTTTCTGTTGTAATTAATCTGTAAAATTTCACTAAATTAGCAAAGTTTGAATCGCCTATAGTAGGTGTTCATCATTTTCTTTTTTTACCTTTAATTCAAGACAAGCTCAATTTGACATTTTATAGACAAGATAAAAATTGGTGTGGAATTTTCTTTTCTTTTCCAAGTTAAGTTTCCGACAATTTCTTCTAAGCAAACTGAATGGTTGCTTAAGTCCAATTTTTTTTCTTTACAACCTTTTGCTCACTGTTTCTAATGAATGTGGAAAATAATATATTTCTTGCTAATGCAAGAAAATAATTCCTCAAAAGGATTTTAATTTCACTATTTGCGTACTGATAATAATTTTTACTTTCTTATAAAGATTATAGATTACACAATTAAAAATAAATCTTGAAATTGCTCAGTATTGATAAAAGCCACACTCTTTAACTCATTGATAGGAAATAGTGTGGAACCGCATGGGTCTCGTACTATCGAGAATCGATGCATTCAGCAGAGAATCGATGCATTCAGCAGCAATATCGCCTGATGCTATATCGTTCGTACAAGAACATATGATTTCACTATCTACAATTATTATGTCAAAATCGAGACTATTGGCAATTCTATTTGTGAAAAGTTCTGTTAACGACACTCTAATTTAAAATTTCGTAACAAAACTGCTTCGTTTTGGAAAGAAGGGTCCTTTACAAGAACGAACAGTGACCGAAATTAATAAAAAAAAAAATAAAATTGATATTGGCCTAACGTGTGGCTACGACCCACGAATAGCCGGGCATAAAAACCATTCACTATGTCTTTAATGATGCATGAAAAGTTCCCACAAGGTCACCCTTTTAATTCTCAACCTCATACAATGTTTTTCCTATACGTTTCCTAATTTTACATTTAAGAAATCTCGGTAAAAACTTGGCATTAATCGGCTTCGACAAATTACTCTGTATGTGATTCCTCCGGAATACTGTTTGGCCTTACCTAAAAGTAATATTCCTACTACGTAAATTATAAGTTTTACTAGCTTTTTCATGTGCCCTATCAAGGTTCGCATTCAACTTTTCACGAATTCTCCTAAGCTTTTCAGAATTCACATCAATTTGAAAATGGTCGTTATTTAGGCTCCCCAATTCATTTAAGATACGATATACTGAACCATGTTGGCACATATTCTGACCAAAAAGTGCATAATATGGAGAGCAATCTATCGAGCTATGGTAATCACTTCGCAAGACCGTAAGAATTTCAGGTATAAACTTATCCCATTGAGAGTGATCCTTTTCACCCCCGAGAAAGCCTCTTATTTTGGTGACAATCTCCCTGTTCACACGCTCGGAGGAATTCGATTGAGGTGAATAATACCCAGTCCTCACATGGGTTATACAGTACAATTCCAGAAACTCATTCATATCCTTTGAAATAAATTGTCTGCCATTATCGCTGTGCAGGAATTGTGGCACACCATAAGTTGGAAAAAATTCGTATTGGAAAAATGAATTAACGCTTGCCGAAGTTGCTGATCGAAGGGGCTTCAAAAATACAAACTTTGTTAAATGGTCAAGGCATATGAATAATATGAGTTTCCCTTCTTAGAATAAGTATATGGTCCCAAAAAATCACAAAAGAGCCTCTGAAAAGGGCGATATGTATGAAATTGATCTCCCATAAGAGGTCTTGAAATTCGATTATTGGATTTCAGAGACTTGAAAACTTCGCACTCTTCCACAAAAGCTTTTATATCCCTTGCCATTGAAGGCCAAAAATACATTTCCCTTATCGTCGTCAAGGTTTTCACAAATCCACCATGACATGATAAGGAGTTGTGGGCATTCCTTATCACAGAGGCTGTACATGTGGAATGTAACCAAAGCCTCCAGAGTTTATCTTCCTCATTTTCCAAACCCTGCCGGTATTTAACCCTCTTAAAAACAAGATTGTTTTGTATACAAAGATCTGGAAGACTTTCTTTATTTTCGTTTACAGTCTTCCTTAGATTCGAGTACTCCTCATCCTCGAAATCGCTGCTATTTGTATCAATACAGTACTTGGAAACGTCCAATGATAATTCATCCACGTCAAAACGTGATAAGGCATCGGGAACAGTATTCATGTTTCCTTTTCGGTGTTCAATGCGGAAATCGAAACGCTGAACCTTGAGGCTCCAGCGTGCTAATCGCCCTGACAGATCCTTCTGGGTCATAAGCCAGCGTAAGCTTGCATGATCTTTCAATATACGAAAGGGCAATCCTTCAACGTACGGTCTGAATTTCTCCACCGAAATGACTGCAGCCAAACATTCCTGTTCGGTCACCGTGTAGTTTTGTTGCGCTTTGTTTAGCTTTTGGGATACAAAAGCTATCGGATGCTCATTCCCATCATCATCAAATTGCAACAAAACACCGCCTACACCGATTCGGGAAGCGTCACACTGAATTGTGAACTCTTTCGAAAAATCTGGCTGTGACAAAACAGGGACTTATTTTGCCAACGTTAATTGTTAGCCTAGCCCCACGCAAACAATCGGCTACCTGGCCAAGAACCTCACAATGATTGAGCCTTCTAGAGTCAATGCACAGCCTGACTTTGCCGGGTTTCCTAACAAGGACAACTGGAGAGCACCATGGTGAATTTGATTCCTCTAAAACATCCATGGCTAATAATCGGTCGATCTCAGCAAAAGCTTTCGCCTGACGTGGTGGTGGGAGGGAATAATGCCTAACTTTTATTGGTGGTGAATCTCCAGTATCAATGTGGTGCTCCAGAATGTCTGTGCAGCCTAGACCCTGCTTCTCAAATGACGGAAGTTTCAAAATTACTCGATCGAGTAAAATTTTTTGTTCAGGGGTTAAGTTGCATATTTCTGATATATTCGGTATAATATCTGGAGCCAAGGCAAAGATTTTCCAGAAATCAACACCAAGATAAATTTCTTCGCGTAAATCTGGCACCAAATAAAATATCAAATCGTGTGATACTTCCTTAAATGTGACTGACAAAATACAATAGCCAATGACGTTTTGTGGCTCCCCATTTGCCACAGACAAGGATGATCGAAATTTATTAACTGAAATATTATATCGCGATATAAAAGACATGTAATTTTTGCCTAAAACAGAGACATTTGCACCTGTGTCTAGCAAACCCATATAAGAATCACCAAAAATCTCAATTTTTGCAAAAGGTCGATCATCACTACCTGATATTATGGACGATGCAATCATTTTCCGAATGCTTTTACGAAGTCTATATCTCTCTCTACATTTCCGTATTCTACGTGAAACCATTACTGTTTCTCGATCGATTCCATAAATTTCATTATCGTTCGGTTCAATTCCACATTCTCGCTCAGTCAATTGGTTGGTCAAAATCGGGTATATGCAAATGTCATTCTGAGGAGAAGATTGACATGTTGTAGGGATTAATTCGTCGGAATTAAAATCTAAACCGGATTCTGTTGAACAGCACGAGAAGCCCCGGTTTTCTTCTCGTTGGCATTGAAGTTTCCCTGGTGTTTATTCGGACATTTCGATGTGGTCACTCCTCGGAAACCACATTTGTAGCAGAATAAGTTCCTCACTTCCTCTGCACAAAAAACATATGAATGCCCGAAACTTAAACAATTCCAGCACTGGATTTTAGAATAGTCCGCTTTACGCCCAGAAATTTGTAATGCCTCAACTTGGGGATCCCCATCATCCTTCATTTCAGACGGATCAACCATATCATTGTCTGCCTGAACTTCGTTAAAAGTCCTGTTATTGAAATAGAAGGGATGACCTCTATTATCCCGTAAAAGTTCCTCAGCCTTACGCGCCATATCCCTCAAGTCATCTAAGCAAGACGGATTGGTATTGAACAACATAAATTTCAAATTCACATTTAAATTCCTCGTAATGATATCTATTAGCAATTTCTCCGGAAGTGGATTACCAAGTCGAGAATTCATGGAAATGCTATTCCAATGAAAATCGTCATACGACTCTTTTTGGTGCTGTTTCCTAGAAGAAATTCGCAATATTATATCTTGATCGTTCTCTAAATGTCCAAATTCTTTTGTTATGGAGTACTTCAACGACTGATATGAGGCACTTGGATTTTGCCTGATAAAAAAACCAGTACCAACTTTCAGCCTTTCCACTCAACAGAACGTGAAAGTTGGACATTAAGTGGTCATGAGAGTATTTCATCTTCTCACAGAGTCTCTCTATTTTAAACAAGAAATCTGAAATAGGACCCGTCCCATCAAAATTGATCTTCCATTCTTGCAAACGAATGTTACTTGAAATATCAGAATCTAAATTTCGATGTGTGTGTTGTTGACTGGGGTCAACGCGATGTCTGTCATGGGGTCCTATATTTTGACGGTGTAATTCCTCGTTATTCACAGAGTTTCGAAAGACAACAAATTCATTCTGTAATTTTTTTAACTGATCTTGACTTTCACGTAAAGCCTGTTGTAAAGAATTAATCAAAGCTCGTGACTCATTTTCCTGATTATCATTCTCAATCCGTACTGGATTTAATAAATTATCATTTGGGATTCCTTGGGAAGCTAATGGCTGCTTTTCGTGTCCATTATTGGAATCCCTACGTGAACCATTGACATCAGTAGAATGTGAGCTGTTGAGAACATTATTGGAGTTATTATTTTTGGCTCCATCGAGACCCATAGGGAAAAATGGCTCGACGTTAGCATTTAATTGACTTGTAGATAATCTTGGTTGCTCATTTCGTATGGGGGTATGCCTTACAATAGAACAGGGTGGAGGAGGAAAAGCATACGCCTCGTCAAAATTAAATGAAATATTCCCCCCAGCATTCGCATTATTGGGATCTGATCCTGCAGTGCTCTCGCCTTGATTAACTTTCGAATTTCTGGTTCGCATTTTCATGTATATCGACATATGTAATCAAAGAAATATGTTAAAGTAATTTAAGAAATCAGTAAAAAATTCAAATAAGGAAGAAAAAAATCTAATAAATGCTCACTTAATATCCAATATACCATGTAAAAAGGGAATGCAAAAAAGAATATAAATATTGAATATTCAAATAACGCCTAATATGAGAGGTTACATAATGCTCAAAATCGCACTTCTGCATCCGAAAATGGCATGTAACCACTAAATATCGAGAATGGCAATCATACATGTTCAAAAATATCTTCAATCGCAACATATTTCCCATTTATGGTTAATATAGTCTTATTGTTGATATAGATGACTTATTATATAAAATCCTATTGCAACACATATACAAGAGTTCACCTCAAATATGATGGGACTAATAGAATGATAAATAATACGTACAAGTACTTGAAAATAACTGATATGACTATCGATGCAACTAAAAGTTGTAATATATGTACCCCTAAATAGGACTATCGAAAGCCTATCAATTATTTGGTGATAATAAAAGAAATAAATTGAACTACCTGTGGCATAATTACCAAAAACTAAAATTACTGTAAGAGTTCTAGAGGTTATTGTGGTGGACAAGTTTTACAAAGACAATTACCAGAAAGATCGATGTCAAAACTATTGAAAATATGTTGGCCTTTGTCGTTGGGCGCCAACTATGTTGCACGCTGTGTATCAAACAAAAGTTCCTCGGCATGTCAAAGGTATCCCGACGAGCTCAGTTCTCAAGGCATTGTTCTGTACCCCGATTGATACGTGCAATCACAGAAAATATATATGCCATAATTACATAGTGCCTTTAAAGAGCTATTTGTCCACCATGATACCCAACTAGAAACGTATAAGAAGAGTAGATGTTCACTCTCCGGGTGCACTTGTTCCCGCCCAAATCACAACAAAAGTTGTACTCCTATGGCAAATGAAAAATTATAACTTTTGTATTATTGTGAAAGAAATAATGTTGACTTTAAATATGTATATATTGGAGATACATCCAATCAAAATTGTAAACAAATAAATGAATAGCTTTTATTTAAACACATTAGATCGACTTTTAACTTAACAAAATATACAAACTAAATTGTTGACAAAATAATGTATATTAGTGGATTTTACCTGGGCAATTACTCTTTGCTACACTGCATATGGTGTAGATTTTGTTTTTTTTTTTTTTGTTTCGTTTGCTTCTTTTGTTTTTTTTTTTTACATTTACCTTTTTTACAGTAGCTTCATGATGATCGTTCAATGGCCATTCAGCGAGTCATGTGTGAAGTTCTAATTGTATGGAAATAGAAAAATTAAGCAAAATACCAAAATCCGAAAGAATAATTGAGCAATAAAACAACAAATGTTGTCCCAAATAGCTCCACTTTCAATACGTCAAGAATATTTCATCTACGTCGATTTAATATGCTTTGGTTTTATGAATGGAGGAACAATTTGAACTGAAACACTACGCGAGAGCTTGTTTTGAATGGGTTTCTATATTCCCACGTAGATCACCTAGTTATAGTTTGTTTGTTGTATTGGATATTGTTCTCGTGTCTTCCTTATGTGCTCCAAAATGAATGAATCGTCAAAAATTGTGCATCCAAAACTTGTGGAAAAGAGGGGGAACGTGGGGTTCGTTTCTTCGGCAGTTAATGAGTTATCGAAATCATATATCAAAAATATGTTGAATAGAGGGGGAAACGTGTGGTCTGCTTCTTTAATGATCGTTAGCACTCATTCATACAATAAAAATGCAGAGGTGGATTTTTTTTCTGTTGTAATTAATCTGTAAAATTTCACTAAATTAACAAAGTTTGAATCGCCTATAGTAGGTGTTCATCATTTTCTTTTTTTTTACCTTTAATTCAAGACAAGCTCAATTTGACATTTTATAGACAAGATAAAAATTGGTGTGGAATTTTCTTTTCTTTTCCAAGTTAAGTTTCCGACAATTTCTTCTAAGCAAACTGAATGGTTGCTTAAGTCCAATTTTTTTTCTTTACAACCTTTTGCTCACTGTTTCACTGTAATGAATGTGGAAAATAATATATTTCTTGCTAATGCAAGAAAATAATTCCTCAAAAGGATTTAATTTCACTATTTGCGTACTGATAATAATTTTTACTTTCTTATAAAGATTATCGATTACACAAAAAAAAAAAATAAATCTTGAAATTGCTCAGTATTGATAAAAGCCACACTCTTTAACTCATTGATAGGAAATAGTGTGGAACCGCATGGGTCTCGTACTATCGAGAATCGATGCATTCAGCAGAGAATCGATGCATTCAGCAGCAATATCGCCTGATGCTATATCTTTCATACAAGAACATATGATTTCACTACCTACAATTATTATGTCAAAATCGAGACTATTGGCAATTCTATTTGTGAAAAGATCTGTTAACGGCACTCTAATTTAAAATTTCGTAACAACATACAAAATGGAGTGGAATGAAAAATGGAATGAAAAAAGTGGAATGAAGGATCGAAAATGTGAATGTGAAGGGAAAAAGATGACGGTAGGTTAGGTTAGGTTAGGTTAAAGTGGCAGCCCGATTAAGATTCAGGCTCACTTAGACTATTCAGTCCATTGTGATACCACATTAACTAAAAGTACCTATTACATATGGGCACTTCTAGTTTTAACCGCTGAACCTTCTTGATTATTTTTCTTTGTTGAACCAACCAGATTGTTCCAAAAACATTAGCAGACTGCTTAAGTTAACGTTTTCCAGATCCGCCAGTAATCTGAAGCTATATGCTCCTAAAAGTTGCTTGCGCTTTACACAAAATGCAGGACACTCACACAAGAGGTGTTTAATTGATTCTTTTTCCTCCGCATCATGACAGCTCATACAATAGTCATTATACTTCGCGCCAATAGTTTTTGCAAAATCGCCTATCAGGCAGCGACCCGTTATAGCAGATATCAGGAGTGATATCTGACGTCTCGAGAACATTAGCATATCTAGTGTGCGGTTTAAGTTGAAATGGGGCCATATTTGCTTGGTGTCGTTACAACCCTTGCAATTCTCCCATCGAAAATTTGCCATCATAACAGCCTTCTCACGCAGCATGAGCTTGCAGGTAGCTAGGGGCATACCAACAAATTCTAGTTCCCCTGGAATATGTAAGGTAGTCCCTAGCCTTGCCAACTCATCGGCTTCGCAGTTCCCCGGTATGTTCCTATGGCCAGGCACCCATATTAGGTGAATATTGTACTGCTCAGCCATCTCATTGAGAGATTTGCGGCAATCGATGGCCGTTTTCGAGTTGAGGAACACAGAGTCCAAGGATTTTATTGCAGGTTGGCTGTCTGAGTATATATTAATACCCACATTTTTTGGAACATTACTTCTCAGACAATTCGCCACCTCTCTTATTGCTAATATTTCAGCCTGAAAAACACTACAGTGATTAGGTAATCTTTTCGCTATTTGAAGTTCCAGATCATTAGAATATACTCCGAAACCCACTTGTCCATCCAATTTGGAGCCATCAGTGTAGAAATCTATATATTCTTTATTTCCCGGGGTCTGTGTGCACCACGCCTCACTGTTGGGGATTAGAGTCTCAAACTTTTTGTCGAAAAGTGGACTCGCCAAAGTGTAATCACTACGTTAGGCACATCTGACATTATTTTGAGGACAGAACTGTGACCGTAACCATTTTCCGACCACAGCGATAGTTCGCGCAACCGCACAGCCGTTGTTGCAGCTGACTGTTTGGCCAAAATGTCTAAAGGCAATAGATTCAGCATGACATTAAGGGAATTTGTTCCTGTCTTGCTGAATGCGCCTGAAATACACAAACACGCCATACGCTGAACTTTATCTAAACCAGTCGGTTTCTGAAGTGCCGGCCACCAGACTACAACACCATATAGCATTATAGGTCTAACCACTGCCGTGTATAGCCAATGCACAATTTTTGGTTTTAGTCCCCACTTTTTTCCTATTGCCTTTTTGCACGAGTACAAAGCTACAGTTGCCTTCCTCGCCCTTTCTTCAATATTAAGCTTAAAGTTCAGCTTCCTGTCCAAAATAACGCAAAGGTATTTTGCACAATCACCAAAGGGAATTTCAATACCCCCTAAGGAAATAGGCCTAACCGTGGGAGTTTTGCGATCTTTGCAGTACATGACTAATTCTGTCTTTGCGGGATTTACCCCAAGACCATTGTCTTTCGCCCATTTTTCAGTCATCCGGAGGGCCCTCTGAATAATATCTCTGATTGTGGATGGGAATTTTCCCCTGACTGCCAGAGCTACATCATCTGCGTATGCCACCACTTTTATCCTTTCTTTTTCTAGAGTAACCAGAAGGCTATTTATAGCAACATTCCAAAGAAGAGGTGATAGAACTCCTCCTTGGGGAGTGCCTCTGTTCACATACTTTTGTATGTTTGCTTGTCCTAGCGTGGCTGAAATACGTCTCTTCATTAGCAGTTCGTCTAACAGCCTGAGTATACATGGATCAACATTCAGAGTTGTCAGTCCATTTAATATCGAGCTCGGATGGACATTATTGAACGCCCCTTCGATGTCTAGAAACGCCACGATTGTGTATTCTTTGACAGATAGTGAGCTTTCAATAAAGCTGACTAGTTCATGTAGTGCGGTCTCAGTAGACCTGCCCTTCGAGTATGCATGCTGTCGTTTCGAGAACAAACTTGAATCGATGCTAGTTCTAAGATAAATATCTATCATCCTCTCCAGAGTCTTAAGTAGGAATGAGGATAAGCTGATTGGTCGGAAATCCTTCGCCCTCGAGTGAAAGGCTTTTCCCGCTTTAGGTATGAAAACGACTTTTGTTTCCCTCCACTTTCCTGGGATATATGATAAGTTGATACATCCTTTATATATCACCGACAACCAGGGGATAATTTTGTCAGTTACAGCTTGTAACTCCGCCGGAGTAATTCCATCAGGTCCAGGGGATTTGAATGGTCCAAAGCTATTTAGCGCCCATCTTATTCTAGTTTCCGATACAATTTCCTCGACAGGAAACGACCGCTGAGCAACTGTGGCACCGCCAGTACATGGTTCAACCGTCTGATTTCCAGGAAAATGTGTGTCCAATAGTACCTCCAGCGTCTCCTCACTGGACGTTGTCCAATTGCCCTCCGATGTTTTAATGAAACCTGGAGCGGAGTTGGTGGATGCTAGAACCTTCCGTAGTCTGGAAGCCTCGGACGTATTCTCAATACTGCTGCAGTAAGCATTCCAAGAGTTATGCTGAGCCTTTCTCAGTTCTCGCTTGTATCCTCTCAGAATCTTCTTGTAAGCGTCCCAGTCCTCAGAAGCTCTGGTGGACTTTGCCTTGTTAAAGAGCTTCCTGCAGGATTTCCTCATATTACTTAATTCCGTAGACCACCATGGTGGTCGATGTTTCCCCCTTGGCTTTCCTCTAGGGCATGCAGCTTTCAGTGAGATGTTGAAGGCCTTAGTAATCCGCTCCACTGCGTATTCGATATCTTGCACATTTCTCATATTTGTCTCTGTTATTTCCGGTATCATCATATTGAACGATTCCCTATACCTATTCCAGTCAGCTTTCCTAACATTTGGCGGAAATATGATCTTGGTGATATGAACATCAAATTTGAAACTGATGTAGCGATGATCTGAGAAGCTGTGTTCACTTAAAACCTGCCACTCAGATATCATTTCATTCAGTTCTTGCGAGGCCAAGGTGATGTCCAAAACCTCTTGCCTGTTTTTAGTGACAAAGGTTGGGACATCTCCCTTGTTGCAAACTACCAGATTATTACGCAAAATAAACTCTATTAGCGACTCTCCCCTTGCATTAGTATCACTACTTCCCCATATACTATGATGTGCATTCGCATCGCATCCCATAATGAGTTTCGTCTTTGTTTTCCGTGACTCCTCCACTAAGGTCTTAACGGCATATGGAGGCATCTCCCTGTCATGTCCCATGTAGACCGAAGATACCCAATATTTGCATTTGGCTATTTCTAAACTGGCAACGACAGTGTCTGTATTGCACATTGAAGGAAGCAGAAACAAGTTGAGCTCGTTTTTAGCAATTATACAGGCTCGATTTACATCATTACCACTATACTGCAATAGTTTGAACCCCGGAGTACTTAATTCACATATTTTGTTTTTATAAACATATGGTTCTTGAATAAGAACTATATCTATGTCCCCTTTCATCAGGAGAACTTTTAAGGCAGCACATGCAGCCTTACAATGATGAAGATTTATCTGGAGGATCCGTAGGACCATCGAGATTTTCAACAACCGTCACATCAGCCGCTTCAATCGAGTCATCAAGAATGTCCTCTTCAGAGATATCGGTGACTCTCGCAATAACCATAGGTTCAACTTTGGTGAGTTCTGAGGCAGTAGAAGCCTCCTCACGCATACTGTATCTATCCATGTCTTCAAATGTCTTGGTATCCCCCTCGACTTCGCAAGAGGATCCGCTTACTTCTGATTCAGACAGAGGCTTGTCCATTTCTGAATCCTTTAGCTGATCGTTTTTATACACCTTCATTTGGATATAATGAAAGCCATAACATACACGGCCCTGGGACTTTGCTAGATGTGGCAAAGACTGAGTGTTCAATATAAACACTGCATGCCGTCTTGGCCCATCCACTTCATCCAAACGGCCAACCTTCCAATCAGCTGTTGGAAGATCTGGATTGCATTGTTTCAGTCTATTTAAAATAGATTCATGGTCAGGAGGGTTTGCAGGTATCCACGCATGTGCTCTTGGTCTAGCCGGTATGTCTTTCTTCTCGACTAACTCTAGAGCAGCTTCTTCCCAAACTTCACCAATTAGTATCAGAGCAGCTTTAAAACATTCTATAGACCTCTGGTCCTCAAATGCGACTAGCTTAAATCGTCCTTGATACCAACCAGCCTCTTGGTGTCGAGGATCTGGGCCGGGAAACTTTTCCAGCACCTGTGAGTAGACGCCAGACAAAGCATTCTCAATTTCCCCCCATTTTTGCTTTGGAACCATACCGTCCAATGCTCCTTTATTAATGATAGCCATCACAAGGCTGTCTTTAGCAACTGAGGCAAACGATCGTTGATCCCTTTTGGAGGATGGCAGCTCATCCGGTGATCGTTCCCTTTTTCCAGCCTCAAGAATTCCTTGAGCCCATTTTAAGGAATCGCTTTGTTTAGCCGACAACGTGCTTGGGTCGACTGATCCTAATTTCTTTAGGATAAACAAAGCATTTCTGCGTTCTTTGAATCTCTTTCGTGAGGGATTACCTCCTTTTGATGCCGTTACCATGGAAAAGGTCCGACTTGTCAAATTGTCGCCACCTGTCGACCCGTCTACAGGTCGACTAATTGGGCCTAACTCTTGGTCATTGCCCAAATCTATAACTCCAGTCGATACTCGTCCACTGGGCCCTGAAGTTAGCAACCCAGTGGATGTCTTTGAATTTCTCTGCATGGTGGCCTAATATCCCACCACACTTGAAATTCGTAGTAGGTACTTATTACGATGATTTTATCCGCTATTAAAAAACACGTCCGTTCCGTTCGACGGTTGAAATAATAATAAAAAGATGACGGTAGAAATTATGAAAAGAGTGTATGGGTTTAACTAACTTGTTTCTGGGATTTTTAACGGTGAATTGGGAATACGTGTGAAGCAGAATAAAATATGGTACAGAAAATTACATCACCCATATATTGTTGTTGGTTTTTGGAATGGTAATATCAATGCAATAACTTCTTGATTCAGGATTTTTAATCATGTATTTTAGAATTTATTTTAAGAAATAAATTCTGATGTTTAAAAAATTTTTTTTAGAAAATTTGACTTCCAGTGTACGATCAAATTTTTGTAATCCAATTTTAATTTTGGAACGAAGATTAGGTTTTAATAAATATGTCTGTCTGTCTTCTTGAAAATTTGATATTACGTGTTTTAAAGAAACTTTAACACAAGGATATGTGCAATTTAGATTTTAAGAAATATTGTTTGTTTTCGAGATTTGGTTTTATTTATACGGAGAAAAATTTTAATGATGGCAATTTATAATGTAAATATATCCGCAATTGACGAAACTGTGTAATGTAGAATTAGGGAAATCGTGTAATTTTGAACTAAGATGAAATGAGCAATATAGAAAAGGAACGAAATTTTGCATTAAGGTAAAAATGTGCGATATCGGAATGAGAAAATTTAGCGGTAAGGAAAAAATGTGCAATATTGGAATGAGAATTTTGCGGTATGACGAAAAATGTGCAATGTAGGACTAGGGAAAAAATGTGCAATGTGCGAATCGAAAATTTGGCGTTAAGAGAAAAAAAAGTGAAATGTGGGAATGAAGAAAAAATTAGCGGTAGGGAACATGTGCAATATAGGTATAGGAATTTAGGTATAAGGGACACACTTGAAATACATTTTTTTAACAAATTATTGCCGCAAATAATGTTTAAACAGCTTTAGCAAAGTATTACACACGTTCCAATAACACAATTTTCTTTTAATTTTCCGTGTTTTATTCACTTCTAATTTAAGTTCTCTAGAGTTTTAATAATTTATAATTTGTGTAGTTGTTTGTACATTCTTCTAGTTCACAAAATACGACGAAACGTTTTTTTTATTGTTCACAATTGTATGACGCAACGATTAACAACTAAAAAACATATTTCCCCCCGCTTTTTCGATATTATACAACTTCTATACAAAAGTCTGTATTTTACATTAATTAATTTTTTTTACACGATTTTAAATAAAATTCTTCGCGAAACAACAATTTTAATATATTTTTATTGCCACGTTAAACGATTTTCGATTACGATATTAGCGGTTGCACACGTTTACCGATCGACGTCACAATTAAACTAGTTGAGAAGGTTTTTGTTCTACTTTAATTTACCTTCTTTTCTCCTTGTTTGGTGATGTTTTATGCTGGTTTGCGAATCCTCTCCTCGAATGGACCATGTTTAAAGTTGGGGTTATGGGGGGATTGGTGACGGCAACTGTTGTTAGAGAGAGAGCAGTGGAGTAGAGTGTGTTGGGACTGTATAACAGATTTTGGAGGAGGCACTAGGAGAATTGTGGTAGATCAGTATGTGGTATAAATTCTCAGTGGATGAGAAAATATACCATCAAGTTTAGCAACGCAGAGATAGGGAAAGATTTGGAAATAAAAAGACAGGAGTTACAATTTTGAAGTATGAATGGTTTATTTGGGGGTATGCTCACCGTTCGAGATATAGAAAAGAATAGACTTATTTCAATTGATTAAATAATCCAAGAAAACTTTTAGACCAAAAGTAACAATTCACAATAGCCGATTATTCAAAAATATCGATTAATCTTAAAATTGTTATAAAGCTATTTCATGGATTAATCATTAACCAGGGCTGTGGAGTCGAGTCAATTTTGCTCGACTCCGGCTCCGACTCCAGCATTTCTTATTGGCCTCGGAGTCGACTCCAGGTGGTGTATCTAAACCTCATTTTAACAGTATTCCAATTGTAATTTTAAGGTGTAGTGTTCCAAAAATAGACCGATATAAGTACTCTATTTTGCCATATGTGTTTATATGTCCAAAAGAACTCTAATTTTAAATTTTGATACGACTCGACGACAAACCTCAGCATTTTAGGGATGTAAATAACTCTACATTTTAATTTCAGGCCAATAAATTAAAATACGACACAAGACTATATAGAGACCACATAAAAATATAGGTAAATAACAATAATCTCCAGAATATGAATTTATAAAAACACAAAATTTAAACAAATAATTAGGCTTCCAGAAGTTTAAGAAATAAAACCCTGGTATTGGCCTATATAGGCATTTTATAAAAAATAAATCTAAATCTAAAACACAAAATTTAAAGAAATAATTAGGCTTCCAGAAGTTTAAGAAATAAAACCCTGGTATTGGCCTATATAGGCATTTTATAAGAAATAAATCTATATAAAATAGAAACACTAACAAAACGATACACAAAAATCAAAATATCGTGCTAATCAGATAGAAATTTACAGATAAACAGGTTTTGTGTTCTAAATGCCCTATAAATCAATTTCGTAGATATGAATAACGATGTGCATGTGGTTTCGATCGGACATCATGACAACACAGCAAAAACTATTTAGTGTTGTGTAGGGTGACCTATTGGCTTTTTAAAATCTCTGTAACTTTTTTGTTTATGAATATAAGTAAATACTTCAAAAGCAAAAGTTTCATATATTGTTAAGATCTTTATAATGGTTATTAGAAATGGGCGTCATAGGGGTATACGAAACGAAAGAAAAAAATTAAAAATCAAATTTGACGTTGGAGTCAAAAATGACCAATGCACGAAATATAGCCCCTGATCAACCACGAACAACGATATGCGTTTCTTTTCGATCGGACTTCAAATGACGACACAGCACAATAAATTGTGTTTCGGGGGGTCGTAGGGTGCAAGAAAAAAAAAGTTTTGGTGTTCTGAAATTGTCTTCGAATATCCTACAAAACTGGGGGGTGACCGCATCAACTTTTTTTTCCTTTAGGCCGTGACCCTATCTATTGTACACTTATCAATGTAAAGTTAATTGTGAAACGACATGAAAAATATGAACTAAATATATATGTATTAAGAGATATAATGATGATTTACATATTCTGAAGAATAATTTGGCCGAATCTGCCCAAAAGAATGGGTCTGGAAGACGGATTCGTCTTTGTCCAAGGTAATGACCCCAAGCATTCGTCCCATATTGTTAAGGAATACTTGTTATACATCACCAAAAAAGTACACCCTCAAAAAAAATCGCTTCTTTAACATATGTTCCAAACATATTTTGCAGGAAGCACATATATTATTGCATACTGCCGAAACATTAATATGTTTGTTTTATGTGAACATATTATATGTTTGGAAGCATTTTGAGCCAAAAATATTATATGCTTGGAAGAATTTTTCCCAAACACGATTGTGCTCATTCCCTAACATACTCGTAATTTTCACTTCCACGAATTTTTTTTAGTTCTTGGCACCTTTTTCTGTAATACAAATAATGTTGAAGAAATTATTCACTTTTATAAATTTTTTAAATTTTACCTTTCGCCTGCACGGAGAATCGAACCGAGGACCATACAGTTTGTAAGCCAACACACTATCCACTGGGCTACGTAACTGTTATAGTCACCAGTAGATAATAATCGTTTTAAGTTACATTTATATAGCATAGTTTGCAGCGCCCACGAGCCCATGCAAACATAACATTATTTAACAGAAACATACATTTGTTTGCCACGTGGAGCAGTGGTTAGCATGTCTGCCTTGCATGCAAAGGGTCGTGGGTTCAATCCCTGCTCCGACCGAACATTTTTTTTTTTTTAATTTACACATTTATATTTATACTATATTATTTTTTTTTAAATGAAACTTCGAAATGTGCGTTATTAAAGATTTATAGTCAGTAACAGTGCTTGATATAAACGAAATTGACTGATTTTTGGATAAAATATTATTTTTTATTGCAAAAATAACAATCTTGTAATAAAAAACTGTTTTTGTACAAAACTTTAAAATTTGGAAGGAATTCAAAAACTAACAAAAGAAGAACGTGGAGTCGAGTATAAACATACATACACAATTTTATAATATAAACATAAATTTATTTAGGAGTGAACAGTTTTTTACTAGCATTTAACACCATCGCTCTAAAATTCCTTTTATTTTTCTTTAATAATTCATTTTAAAGAAAATAAACTTTTTAAATTGTTTTAGCTGTAAAACTCGAACTTAATGCCCGCTTTTATATTTGATGGTGTCCGTCAACTCCTCGTGGACTACTTTTTAATAAAGAGGAACTAAAGTTTGTTTTTTTTACATTTTACTGTGTAATTTTTCACTATTTCCTCCTTATTTCATTTTACTGTCCCAACTCTAAAAAGAGTATAGTGCCCTTTCGTTATTTTTATGAAGACCCCTGATTTCTTTTAACGCACCAAGAAAAAAATTGTGCCCATAATGCCAAAATGATAAACAAAACACATGTCCACACATACATAAAATGCTGCTCTCAAGGCGAAAACATATGCTGTTTGTTTTTCAAATGTCTATTCTCTTGGTTCAGAATGTATATTCTCTTTATTCAAATTAAATAATATTTAGACTTAAACATATCAAATTTTTGGCCTTATCATAAAACAGTTTTCCGAAACAACATACAAGCGGTTTCACAGAAATTGTTCTCTTTTGACTCTTTTGCTGTGTTATATTGATATCTTTCGTCAACTCTCCCGGTTTCCATCTCTATTTCTCCCTATACTCTCTCTGTCGCTTTGAATAAAATATCACAACATATGTATGTTTAGTCGAAATTTGTAAATTTATATATGTTTGTATTCACACATATGACTTTTATGAAACATTGATGCCCCAAACATAATATATTCTAACATATTAACATAGATGTCCCAAACATTTAGTGTTAGTTTAGGAACATTACATGTTCGCACTTAAATATATTGTGGTTTAAAATCGTGCCCGAAACACATTTTGTTTATATCGGAACATATGAAAAACATATTTTTCTAACAGTGTATTACCTCACCCTTCGCAGGAAACATTAAGGGCTACCATACAAAATAGTAAAAAATTGTAACATTTAGTGTTTAAGCTATTAACTTTTATTTACTTTTAGTGTAAAATTTTTTTGTTTGCTAAGTGAAATTAGTTATTGTTTGCTTTTGTTTTTCATTTCCCTAACTGGAATAAGCTCTGAATTTTCATTCTATATTGTAGCCCTTTAATTTAAGGTATAATACATATATATTTAGTTCATATTTTTCATGTCGTTTCACAATTAACTTCAGGTCGATAAGTGTTCAACTTTTTTTTTGTTGGATGTATCTCTACACTGGTAGAAAAAGTTTCGTTATATTAATGAAATGTGTCATTAAAATTGAGCCAATGAAACAAATTCATTAATATAACGAAATTTTTCGTTATTATAACGAATTTTCTGTTAGTCAACGAAACGTTTCGTAGTATTAACGAACATTTTCATTGTCTTAATGAAAATGTTTCGTTGTATCAATGAAAAGTTTTCGTTGGCTCAATTTTAATGAAATTTTCTCTGTGTGTAATTGACGTAAACGTGCTTTAGAATAAAGATACTTACCTACAGCAACACAATGTTTTTTAATGAATCTTTTCGAGGGAGCGCGAAGAATATTTTCGGGCGTACTTGCGATTTAGAGATCCGTGTTCTTTAAGGACCAATATGACAATAATATTAGATTCTATTTATATTTGTATACTTATTTGGTTTTTTCTTGTCTAGTAACGTAAACAATATACATATGTTGTTTGGTTGCCATGTGTTGAGCAATTACTTAGTGTACCAAAAACTATAACTTCTACATTTGTTTCAATTGAATAAAGTAATTGATGGGTTGTGAATTCAATTAAAGAGACTTTGGATATTGTAGACAGTTTTCCATTCAACCAATTATTTTCGTAATTGACTTTATAAAAATAGTAGTTAATTTTATTTTTTTATCCAATTATACCAATAATTGACTTTTTTGTTGCTTCATTTTTTCTGTGTACACTAAGCGAAAAATGTTCGATTTTGATGGTTGTATTCATGAATCCTGACGTTAATATTGAACCAACGCACAAATTCGTTGATACAACGAAATGCGTTACGTTGTATTTACGAACAGGAATTAGTCGTAAATACAACGATGTCGTTGTATTAATGAAGTCTGTTCGTTGTATTGATGACGCTCGTTCGTTGTATTGATGATGTCAAATCGTTATATTAATGAAATCTGATCGTTATATTCATGACGCCTGATCGTTATATTAATGACGCCACATCGTCAAATTAATGAATCCTGATCGTTATATTGATGACGCCTTATCGTTGTATGAATGACGTCTGATCATTGTAATTACGACGACTGATCGTTGTATTTATGATCAGTGATTGTATTTAATTTTAATAATTGTAATTTTTTATTCAAATTTTCAAGTATTTCTTGTGCTACAATAAAAACTTTACATATACACTAAAAAAAATATTGGCCTAATATGGAAGATTATGCATCTTAAATTTTAGGACTCGAAATTTACGCAATGCTAAGGACAAAATTCTTTCAAATAATGACCTTTTAGTTAAAAGAAAGTTTATAATCCTTGCTTCAAAATCTTTTTAAATTAAATTTAGGACACAAATCTTGAAATTTTGCGTCCCTCTGTTGAAGTAAGGCAAATGTTCCTTAAAATAAATAAAAACGATGTCGTTGTATTAATGAAGTCTGTTCGTTGTATTGATGACGCTCGTTCGTTGTATTGATGATGTCAAATCGTTGTATTAATGAAATCTGATCGTTATATTCATGACGCCTGATCGTTATATTAATGACGCCACATCGTCATATTAATGAATCCTGATCGTTATATTGATGGCGCCTTATCGTTGTATTAATGACGTCTGATCATTGTAATTACGACGACTGACCGTTGTATTTATGATCAGTGATTGTATTTATTGATATATTTTCCTAACCATATACTTACCAAAAATCCGTAATAAAGTGAGTGTATTTAATTTTAATAATTGTAATTTTTTATTCAAATTTTCAAGTATTTCTTGTGCTACAATAAAAACTTTACATATACACTAAAAAAATATTGGCCTAATATGGAAGATTATGCATCTTAAATTTTAGGACTCGAAATTTACGCAATGCTAAGGACAAAATTCTTTCAAATAATGACATTTTAATTAAAAGAAAGTTTATAGTCCTTGCTTCAAAAATTTTTAAAATTAAATTTAGGACACAAATCTTGAAATTTTGCGTCCCTCTGCTGAAGTTGTAGATCTTTGAAGTAAGGCAAATGTTCCTTAAAATAAAGAAAAACATTTTTAATTTAAAGAAATCGTCTTAACGCAACTGACATATTGAATTTTTAAATTTAAGATAAAAATGCTTCAAATATAGGCTAAGATTTATTTTAAGGATTTGAATCTTTGGTTTAACGTTTTTTAACATTAAGAAAACAGTTTTTACTTTGAAGTACTTGGCATAATTTGGATTTTGAAACTGGAATTTGTTTGTACATGAATACCTTTATTAATATATCGCAAACAGAGAATAAAAATTCGATGAATGAGATCTGTATCCAATTTTATCGATCCTACACACAAAGAAAATTTCATTAAAATTAAGCCAACGAAAATTTGTCATTGATATAACGAAACATTTTCATTAATACAATGAAAATATTCGTTAATAGTACGAAGTGTTACATTGATTAACAGAAAATTCGTTATAATAACGAAACAATTCATTGTATTAACGAATTGTTTTCATTGGCTCACTTTTAATGACACATTTCGTTAATATAACAAAACTTTTTCTATCAGTGTAGATTTAAAGCCAGAGAGGTCCCTAAAAAATGCCTTTATTTTAAAGAAGCCGCATCTTTGGCTCGGAATCAATACCAAAATCCATAAAGGAAGGTCAAAATCTTTGGATCCAAGTAAACTTGTTTTTGAGTGTATAATCGCTTAAATCAATGAGTATTAAATTGTACGACATAAAGGAATATTGAGTTTTAATAATTCAGAGTTTTTCATTTACATTTTCACAACTACTTTTCATCGTTTAATAAACAAATTACACATATAATCTTTTAAATTAGTGAGTAGAAAAAATCTTTAAATAAAGAATATTTATTTCTACAATTTCAAACTTTTTCAAAAATAGGTTTAATTGAATTACAAAAATAATGTCTCATATAATGTTTGAGGTAGTTACTTAATTTTTTTAGAATTAAAAAAATAATTATAGGAGCTTTTATATTATAAAGGAACTATTTTTTCTTTCTTTTTGGTCACATTAAACTGAAGAGATTTCTGATAACAATGAAGTGACCTTCCATTTTCGATATTATGGAGATATTTTTCTATAAAAGTTCAAAATGGTAAACAAGCTTGCGGATATTGAACATTAAACAAGTGAAAAGGTTTAAAGCACAAATCCATAGCTCGACAAAAAAATGTGCAAGGGAGAAAATATCCATCCAAGTATACGTAAAACTTGATAATTTTAAAATTGTCTTTGTTGGAATGGTTGGATTGGCTCACCTCTTTTTATAAAGAAATCCACATGTTCTTCTATGGCCTGCAAGTTTTCGGTCACATAAATAAACGACTCTTGTGAATCCTTTATAGAATAGCGGCCATGTGAAATTTTCCCATCACTTCCTTTTCGTTGAAATTTTTTTTGTGGGATATAAATATCCACTAAAGCTCCATAACAACTTTAAGACGCATTCATCTTTTCCTATATTAAAATTGAGAAAAGAAATTATATAAATAAAATTCAAAACTATATTATATTTTCGAGCATTATTTTACTTTACCTTCTTTGAAATTGTGTTTTTCAATCGTCCCTAAGACTTGCTTCGACCTTTCGTCATCAATAGCCAACTGGTTCTTCATGTATTCGAGGAGTTTCTCCATCTTTTCATCAAAATCCACCATGTGTGAAGCATTTTTCTGCACAACTGCAAAGTCCAGATCAATCTAAATAAATTCCAAATTGTTTGCTAAATAAATTCAGTTATTAACTTTTTATTTTAATAATAAATATAATAAATTTCACTTACCATGTAATGGTATTTGCTGAGGTGTCGAAATGGATTTAATTACGTCGAAACCTAAAAGGACGGCACGTTCTAACATAGGCTATAACTCGCCGGAAGGGTTGGGTTCTTGTCTTTATTTTTCGAACTGTACCAAAACAAAACTCGGACGTGCCATAATTATATATAAAACTTGTATAAAAATAAATATATACCGGACGGACATTATATCGGACAAACTGAAACTAATTTTCTTTAAACATCTTCATTCATCTTATTTGGACCTGTAGATGTTAATAGATCTGTGCCCACTCCAGCCGTTGTCCTCAAGACACCGCTTAAAATTTTACTGAGGACCCCATACCCATATGATACCTTAGTTTTGGCTCTCTGTTAACTTACTAAAAGAATTATTCCATTTTAAATTTAAAAATATTTATTCTAATACAACAATTTCATTCATTAGGCATAGAGCGAATAGTATAATTATCTTTCTTTTTAATAAACCAAATGCAAAATAATTTATGTTAAGTAATCAATTATCAAAAAGAATATAAAATAGAAAATAAGAAACAAATTTACTGTTACAGATACATCCATAAACTGCTTCAAAATGCTGAGGCCTCTGCAGATTGTCGCCTTGTTGTATGGGAAATATTTATGTATGCCGTGAATTAAATATGAATGTTAAGTCTAATACAAAATTTAAACGAAATGTTAATAACAGAAAATATTGACTTGCAAATATACATATATACATTTATGAAATTAATTTTGTTTGTACACACTCACTCCGTCAACAAATTATGGGACAGACATATATCTCTGATAAATGTAGAGGGAAGAATGTAAAAAAAACATCATACATTGATCAAAGCTAACATGTTTGTCTGTCCCAACAACAACAATTAAAGTGAGTAAAATAGAGTAATGAAAGTTAACACTCCATGAGGAGAAAACAAGCTTAATCGAGAACATCAAAAATATCAATGAATGAAGCTGAGTGATTATTCATTCATAATTTGTTGGAAAAATTAGCTTTTGACCCAGAGCTGGGAGTATTAGAATTCTGATCATGTAATACATTTTGATTTATGATTTTGTGTGAAATATTGCGAATTGAAAATTCTTTCACTTATACCACCTTGGTGATCACAAAGCTTAATATTCACGGGTATCGAAATAGTAGATTAAATGGACCTTGTAAATGTTGTTAGGAGTACAAATGACGGCATTTTTCAAATAAAACTACACTTCAAGATCATTCTCGGGGTCCAAAAATGGTTTTATGGGAATCCGATCCGCATGGTACTAATCACAGGGAGTTTCAATAAGAGGGTTTCCCAAAACTATAAGAAAAAAAATATTTCCCTATAGATTTCACTAATATTAATAAAATTCTGAGCCATTTTACCTTTTTCGATTTCGGGGCAATGTGTGTAAAATGTTTTAATGAAATTAAATATTGAAACTTTCCTGAATTTTAGAATACAGTTTTGAAATCTTATGCAATCACAAATTAACAAAATTAGCACCGTATCAAATGATCTGCTCTCGATAATAACTGGTTTAGAATGAATGTGTCCATTGAAATTTTATTTGATCAAAGCCTAATAGGACAGTCATGTATCTCACTCCGAAAACGGTACTTCTCATTCATAAAAATCTCTCATTCATAGAACCTTCTCATTCATAAATGAGAATTCGTCTATCCCCTCTATCACCTTCCTCTATCAATCAGCCCATTGAGAAAACAGTTGCCGTATAATACATAGCTTCTCACACGTTTTTGAATTGGTCGGTGTTAAAGTGGAATAACTCCACCAAAATAAAATAGGCAAACAAAAAAAATATAATTCAACAGAGAAAGCTAAAATATTTCGCAAAAACAGTAAAACTCATAGGTTCTAGCAAGGCATTTAAATGAAAGAAAACTAGAAAAATATTCAAAGGCCGTAAGTATATACCGTCACAAAACAGATAGATTTTCGTTAACCTTAATAGAAAATATAGCTGGAAACGGTATATTTCTATGCTCAACTAGGTTTCAGATCTTTATAGTGAAATTTACCAATAATATTGCCCTTCATGTCTGAAATTTCGTAATAACAGTTACCGATACGCTTCACTATTCTTGATTTTAACCATTTCGGAGCTAATTTTGAATTAAAGTCGTCACTTTTCTTACTAAGGACAAAGTTTCTTCTATATATCTCGTCACCTTCTTTATATGCTATTGATCTGGACCGTAAATTATAAGATTTCTGGTAAGAATTAAAAGCTGTTTCCAAGTTCTCTTTAACTTTCTCCCTTATAAATTGTAATTTGTCACCGTGATTTATGGTCTCACCTTCCTCTAATGAATTTAGTCGTCGCAGTAACTCATATGACTTGCCGTGAGTTATCATTGGATTTCCAAAGAGAACATGGTAGGGGGAATATCCAATAGAGGCGTGGACGAGACTTCGTAGAGCTACTGCTATGTGGTCCAGATGTAGATCCCACTCCCGTTGGTCCTGTTTCAAATAGGAACGTACGGAAGCCAATATGGAACGATTAAGTCTCTCTGAGGCATTAGCCTGGGGACTGTAGGGGGCAGTGTAAATATGCTGAATGGCATATTTTGCTAGTAAATCGTTAAATTGCACTGACCGAAATTGGCTCCCATTGTCCGTGACCACATATTCAGGGATACCAAACAAAGAAAAAACAAAAGACTGCAGAAAACCTATAATCTCAGAAGTCGTAAACTTCTTCAGGGCCTTAAGGATTGGATACTTCGCAAAATGGTCCAATACCACTAATATTCCAACATGTCCACGTTTTGAACGTGGATATGGGCCGAGAAAGTCCATATAAATTCTTTGAAATGGTCTTTCACTTACTACCCTATTACCCATTAGTGGCCGAAGTACTATATTTGGTGCTTTGGATTGTTTGCACTCAGTACATTTCCCTATGAACTCACGAACATTTGCAGACATTTTTGGCCAGAACAAATTTCTCCGCAGTTTTTCAAGAGTTTTCCCTATGCCTGAATGACCTGAAGTTGGCGATGAATGGTACTGCTGAATAATGTCATGCACCAGTTCACTCGGTACCCATAACTTCCACATCGTAGCCTCAATCTGTAGGCTACCTTTGCGGTGTTCGATGGAAAATTTAAAGCCTTGCAGCTTTAGGGACCACCTTGCTAACCGACCGTTCAGGTCGGACTGCCGGTGTTCGATGGAAAATTTAAAGCCTTGCAGCTTTAGGGACCACCTTGCTGACCGACCGTTCAGGTCGGACTGCCGCATAAGCCATTGCAGGCTTGCGTGGTCAGTGACGACCTTGAATGGGTGTCCCTCCACGTATTCCCTAAACTTTTCGATAGATTTTATTGCGGCCAAACATTCAAGTTCAAGTTGAAGCATCGCATTGGATTACGAATAGCTTATCAAAGTTGGGTGTAACCAAGACGGGAGCACTAGTCAATCTAACTTTTAGTGCCTCAAAGGCAACCTGTGCCTCTTTCGTCCATACAAATGTTCTCGCCTTCTTCGTAAGGTCAGATATTGGAGCGGTTAATTCAGAAAAATTGTCTAGGAAACGCCTATACCAGCTGGCGAGGCCTAAAAACTGGCGTACTTCGCGGACTGATTTTGGCGGTGGTAGATCTTATCGCCGAAATTTTTTCCGGGTCTGACTTAATCACGCCGTTTCCTATGACATACCCAAGGTATTTTACCTCTTTCAGACACCATCGACACTTTCGAATATTTAAGGTTAACCCCGCTTTTCGTAAACAGTAAGCAACCTCAACCAAGAGATCTAAGTGACTTTGGAATGTATGGGACACTAAAAGGAGATCATCCAAATAAATAAATACTTGACTCCTGAGAGTGGGAGGGATGACAGCATCCATAAGTCGGCTCATAGTTTGGGGAGCATTTGTAAGACCAAAAGGCATCACCCGATATCTGTACAATGGACGGTTTGGTACAGTGAATGCTGTCATGTCCTTTGAGCCTGCAGCTAAACCAATTTGCCAAAAGGCATGTTTTAGATCCAAGGAGGTTATGAATTCTGCTTTTGGTAAACGCGACAGTATATTGCTGATTTTAGGTTGGGGATATGCATCCCTAACCGTTAATGCATTTAACCTCCTTGAATCTAAACACAGCCTTCTCATTTCTCCTAACAAGAGTCACAGGACTACTCCATGGGCAATTGGGTGGTGCCTCTTCTATTACACCCAAACTTAGCATGTCATCAACTTCCTTATGAATGAGCCGTTCTATCGCTGGGAAAACAGAGAAGTACCTCTGTTTGACTGGTTTGCCCCACTCTCAAGCTCAATGGTATGTTCTATCAGCGTCGTTCGCCCTAATCCCTCGCGTTCAAATGATGGAAAGATATTTATCACATCATCCAATTGTTTCCTCATAGCTGAGTCCAAATCGTGACAATCGTTATTATGGGTCATAGTAATAGAGAAGATTTCATTACAATCGAACCTTAGTAAATTAAAAGATCTTACAAAATCGATGCCCAGATAAAGATCGTTTCGTAAATCTGGAATTATGTACAATTTTATTTCTTCCACTTGCCCTCTAAAATCAATATCTAAATTTACGAAACCATCAATTTTATACCTGCTGTTGTAATAAATTCATTTAGTTTTCGAAAGGGTATATCCTTGCTTAAAAAATCTTTCGCTGCCTTTCCAGAAATACATGATATCGACGCCCCAGTGTCAACTAAACCTATCAGATCCATCCCAAATACATTTAATTTTAAATATGGTCTCATATCATTAAACGTTTTCTCAATCGCACATATTGAAGATCTTAACTCTTTTTCTACTCGCTTTAACATTGTTCCAGAATCGTCGAAGTCTTATGGTACTTCTCCTTGGTGGCTTTGATTCTAGCTCCGAAATTGTTATCGATTCCCCGAAAATTCTTCTTCTTGCATTCCTATATCTGATCAACCTCTCGTGATACGGTGTTATATTAGTCAAAGATGGAAGGGGACTAGCAGATAAATGGTCAATCGTTTGAGTGTAAACCGACGAAAAGGTTTTTACTTTTGCGAGCGGAGACCGCTCGCTTTGGAGTTTCCCTGGTTCTTACAGCGAGTGCAATTTGGTTTTAGGATGTTTTCTGCGCCACAACCATAACTGAAAATAGATCGGGTTTCCAAACAGTCCATAAAACCGTGCCCGACTTTCCTGCAGTTCCAGCAGACTCTATTACAAAATTTCTCTACCTCGGAAACCTCTATTTCGTCTTCATCCTCACCGAAATCGATTTCATTAACATGTTTTAGAGTTGACCTAGAGTTATATCTTTCAATCTCATTATTAAGAATCTCTCGTCTTAGTAACAAATGACGAAGATGTGCCACGGATGATACTTCGATATAAAATAATTCTTTTCTCAAATGAGGTCTCAGGTTCCTCTTTAATAGTTCTACTAAATCTTGTTCTAGTAACGGATACCTCAATCTGTCACAAAGCTTCAGCACAGCTGCGTAATAATCACCGAAACTCTCACCCGATAATTGCTTTCTTTCTCTGATCATCTCTCTAATATCGCTATCTGTAAGATGGTCAGAGAAGTATGATCTCAAAGCTGAGCATAACGGTATCCAATCTATTTGTCCAACAAAGTTACGATACCTCCAATACCATTCTTTTGCTCGGCCACATAAAAGAAGGTGAAAATGATCACATAGCAATTGAAAATCGCCAGCCAAATTATCCGTAGTCAAAGAGGTAATTACATACAAAAACTTTCCAACTGGAAAGTTTGAAGAGTTACCGTCAAACTTAATATTCCAACTATTAATAACACTTGAAACTTTGCTACTGTTAGCTAATGCCACTGAAGAAATCGTGTTGTTATTGCTAGACTGATTCGGATCCACATAATTAAGGTTTGGACGATCATATTCATTATTGAAAGGTATGTATCTGTTAGCACGTTGATGTCTTTGTGGTCTATCATTTGTTGGAGGTAAAGGATTCTGCGGGATACTGGGTAAATCATATTGGTTATTTGGGGGAAAATTCCCATCTGGAATTTGGGATCTATGAGAAGATCGTCCACTTATCGGTGGAAAAGTTTCCTGTAGGAAACTGGGCTCATTGTTCCTATTAACATTCAATGCCTCTAATTTTTGAGATAATTGTTCAATGGTTTTATAAATTTTTCTTATTTCGGCTGCTAAACCTCCATCTTGTGAAGTAACGCCGTCCTGATTGTTGATAGCATCAATTGCTGTGGAGTTGTTATCACCCATAGGAATCCCATCTAAACCATTATTATTTAAGGAAATATCCCTGTTACTATCCATTCCAGCTAATCGACTAACAGAACGGGTCACCCTCATAGTGCTCTTAGATTTAGTTTTCTTTTTGGTCCCCGTATTCTGATTGTTTCCTAGCCCCGATAATCTAAATTGGGTTAAGGTACTGATGCTAACTGAAGCCTGACATGTGGGACAAAAGGGATTATTGTCCGTAAAATTTACTAAACATTGATAATGAAAGGTGTGAAGACAACACGTGGATACTAAACTTTGTAAACTGCCAAAGGGATTGTTGCAAATACCACAAATCAAATTGAGAGCCGTAGCCATCTTATTTCGATTATGAACAAATTCGATATATATACATACGTAAGTAACTGAGAAGCCAAATCGCGGTATCCAATAGTACAATATAATATTAGGTGAATGAATGAAAATTGTAAGTGAGAAGTAGGAGTTATTAATGTTAGACTATGAAGAATGCTGGATAACCAAATTATCATAAAATGATAAAGTGTTATACTCCAAGCGATCCTAGTATTCATATTCAACAAAAAAACAAACTCCTTAATCCAAGTAGCTATTGCTGAATCTAAAACAAAAAATTGTGCAGTGTATTGGGGAAGGTTCCCATTTGATTTCCTTAGCGGACTAGTCCAAAGCACCAATTACAATGGATCTAGTATTTCCAACAAAATTTCACCAAAATGTACCTTCCGTATACTTTTAAATGAGAGCCTGGCCTATCCTAAAGGACGAAGATGGAAATGTTCTGAAGTCCTTAGAGTATATAGGATAATCAGAGCACCACGTTGGGCGCCATTTGTAATGGTATTTGCTGAGGTGTCGAAATGGATTTAATTACGTCGAAACCTAAAAGGACGGCACGTTCTAACATAGGCTATAACTCGCCGGAAGGGTTGGGTTCTTGTCCTTTATTTTTCGAACTGTACCAAAACAAAACTCGAACGTGCCATAATTATATATAAAACTTGTATAAAAATAAATATATACCGGACGGACATTATATCGGACAAACTGAAACTAATTTTCTTTAAAAATCTTCATTCACCTTATTTGGACCTGTAGATGTTAATAGATCTATACCCACTCCAGCCGTTGTCCTCAAGACACCGCTTAAAATTTTACTGAGGACCCCATACCCATATGATACCTTAGTTTTGGCTCTCTGTTAACTTACTAAAAGAATTATTCCATTTTAAATTTAAAAATATTTATTCTAATACAACAATTTCATTCATTAGGCATAGAGCGAATAGTATAATTATCTTTCTTTTTAATAAACCAAATGCAAAATAATTTATGTTAAGTAATCAATTATCAAAAAGAATATAAAATAGAAAATAAGAAACAAACTTACTGTTACAGATACATCCATAAACTGCTTCAAAATGCTGAGGCCTCTGCAGATTGTCGCCTTGTTGTATGGGAAATATTTATGTATACCGTGAATTAAATATGAATGTTAAGTCTAATACAAAATTTAAACGAAATGTTAATAACAGAAAATATTGACTTGCAAATATACATATATACATTTATGAAATTAATTTTGTTTGTACACACTCACTCCGTCAACAAATTATGGGACAGACATATATCTCTGATAAATGTAGAGGGAAGAATGTAAAAAAAACATCATACATTGATCAAAGCTAACATGTTTGTCTGTCCCAACAACAACAATTAAAGTGAGTAAAATAGAGTAATGAAAGTTAACACTCCATGAGGAGAAAACAAGCTTAATCGAGAACATCAAAAATATCAATGAATGAAGCTGAGTGATTATTCATTCATAATTTGTTGGAAAAATTAGCTTTTGACCCAGAGCTGGGAGTATTAGAATTCTGATCATGTAATAAATTTTGATTTATGATATGAAATATTGCGAATTGAAAATTCTTTCACTTATACCACCTTGGTAATCACAAAGCTTAATATTCACGGGTATCGAAATAGCAGATTAAATGGACCTTGTAAATGTTGTTAGGAGTACAAATGACGGCATTTTTCAAATAAAACTACACTTCATGATCATTCTCGGGGTCCAAAAATGGTTTTATGGGAATCCGATCCGCATGGTACTAATCACAGGGAGTTTCAATAAGAGGGTTTCCCAAAACTATAAGAAAAAAATATTTCCCTATAGATTTCACTAATATTAATAAAATTCTGAGCCATTTTACCTTTTTCGATTTCGGGGCAATGTGTGTAAAATGTTTTAATTGAAATTAAATATTGAAACTTTCCTGAATTTTAGAATACAGTTTTGAAATCTTATGCAATCACAAATTAACAAAATTAGCACCGTATCAAATGATCTGCTCTCGATAATAACTGGTTTAGAATGAATGTGTCCATTGAAATTTTATTTGATCAAAGCCTAATAGGACAGTCATGTATCTCACTCCGAAAACGGCACTTCTCATTCATAAAAATCTCTCATTCGTCTATACCCTCTATCACCTTCCTCTATCAATCAGCCCATTGAGAAAACAGTTGCCGTATAATACATAGCTTCTCACACGTTTTTGAATTGGTCGGTGTTAAAGTGGAATAACTCCACCAAAATAAAATAGGCAAACAAAAAAAATATAATTCAACAGAGAAAGCTAAAATATTTCGCAAAAACAGTAAAACTCATAGGTTCTAGCAAGGCATTTAAATGAAAGAAAACTAGAAAAATATTCAAAGGCCGTAAGTATATACCGTCACAACCAATTGACAGCCCAATGGTTTTTTGTATTGAGGCCATAATTGTAAAGCCTTAGATATATTTTCACATTCGTTGTGAATTTGATTAATCCGGAAGTTTGAACAACGGATCCAAGTAATTTTAAAATCTTCCGGTGGAAGGTCGTCGTACTGAATGCTTTGGTTACAGCTTAGAGCATTATTTTCAGGAACAACAGAGAAAAAATTAGTAAGTAATAAAACATAATTAAACATCGTATGAAGCAAATTTCATTAACTTACCGAATTCAAATTTAGATCCAGAGGTACTAGGTTAGGTTAGGTTAGGTTATGTGGCAGCCCGATGTATCAGGCTCACTTAGACTATTCAGTCAATTGTGATATCACAGTGGTGAATTTCTCTCTTATCACTGAGTGCTGCCCGATTCCATGTTAAGCTCAATGACAAGGGACCTCCTTTTTATAGACGAGTCCGAACGGCGTTCCACATTCCAGTGAAACCACTTAGAGAAGCTTTGAAACCCTCAGAAATGTCACCAGCACCAGAGGAACAAGGTTTGTCGCTTTTGTTAATTTCCAAAGATTTTACTCTTTTCTTATTATTGTGATATTTTATGTACAGTTTACCTCTTCTATCAGTCCGATATGACTCTAATATTTCCGTTGGAAAAATGTCCAATATGTCAGACTCTAGACGTTTAACTTTTACCGGGCGTTTTAAAAAATGAGCAATGCGAGCGAATAGCTATTGCTATTTCATACGGCGCACAGTGGGTTGAGCGGTAGGCAAAGTGGCGATTAATTCAGGAAAGCCGTAATTTTAAAATATTGTTATTTTTTATTGATGGATAGTCATAAATACATAAAAAGGCATAACTAGAAACAACAAAAAAAATTTTAAAAATTGTTGTTTTAATCTTTTATGGCCTTTTTGTGTATTTTGGAAAAAGTGGATCTTATATCACAACTTTCGCTGTAATTTTTCAAAGAAAAACGATAAATTATGAAAATGCAATTGAAAATTAGAGCATACTTAATGTGCTTTTAGAAAAAAAAATAATAATTAATAAATATTTAATCTGTATTTATATACCCAAAATTTTAAATTAAAATCCGATTTTTTTTCTTCAAATTCCGTAATTCCACATATTTTAAAAAAATTACATTAGAAAATATTATTATATCTTATTGATCAATATTCATAAAAAAACATAGTATACAAGTAAAACAAACAACCACTAAAGGAAAAAAATAATTAAAAAAAAATATAATTGTACGGTTTTTTTATTTACTTCATTTCATTAATTTTAAAAGTATTCATAATCATCATTTACTTCACAACCATTATAAAATTAATTTACTTAATAATAATAATTTTCTTCTTAATCATCATACAATTCGTTAACATAATCTGCATCTTCATTATCTTCATCATCTTCGTCACCATTATCATTTTCATTTTGGGTAAGAATAAGTAACTCCAATGCAGTCTGAGGCATTTGCTGCATTTTCATTTTGCAACTCTTCCTCTTGCTCGAAATAAATGGATCTGAACTGAAGAAATCTATTAAAGACGTCTTCTATTGTATTTTCCCGACTGAATTTACGGGAAAAGTGCTCCCTATACCTTTTGAAGTCCTTATTTCTGGCTTCCTGAGATTCTTCAGTTAGCTTACGAAGCTTTGTAAGTAATTTGGAATTAATTAATTATTTTTTTTTTTCGTGAGTGCGTGTGATTTATTTTTTAGCTTTGCCAATAATAAACTGTACACTCAGTAGCTACAATAACAAATACTAAACGGAATATAAAGACAAAAGCTAATAAGGTCAAAGTGATTTTTTGTTTGTTTTATTTTTTCATATATATTTTTAGCGACTGGAGTTATTTTACAAATTCTTTAATAAGTCAAAAAATGCAACAAAAAGGCAAAAAGATGTTTTGGAATTTATAAGCTGAAACTTCATATTTTAAGAAAATATAAGCAGTTTTACCAAGTTTCACCGATAATTCAGTTGAAATCCAATACAAACATCAAAAATACCTCATTTTTGGAGCAATTTCCTTATATTTTTTTGCAATATTTCCAAAACATTTATCTAAACAAACAAATATTTATCATATGCTCAAATACCTGAAGTAGACGCTCCATTATAAAATTTTCACTTTTAGAAGTCTTAATTAAAAAAATTATCACTGGAAATATGCAAATTTTCACTTTTAACCAATGCGCGCAAAAATAATAATTATTATTGAACTTTGAAGACACACTGCAAATAAAGTAAACAACTAAGAACTTTTACTTTGGCATGTTGTGATGTAGAATTTTATCTTCTTTCACCCGGTACCAAATACGGTTATTAAAGTTAAAGTTCATCTTTTGAATTAATCGCCACTTTTGATGGATTTCAACCCTCTGTGCGGCGGTAAGGAACAACTGCTGGTAGTTCCTGTTACAGAAAACAGCTCAGGAGAGGAGCAAGCACTTGCCGTATATGAATGCCTACAGCAATGGGATCTTCCCAACACCGTCAAGGCGATGTGCTTTGATACTACAGCATCCAATACTGGAAGATTTAAAGGAGCATGCGTCATATTGCAGCATATGTTAGGAAGAGAATTACTGCCCCTAGCCTGCCGTCACCATATCTTGGAAATTATGTTAAGAGGCGTATACGACGCAAAAATGGGTTCAACCACGGGACCTCACCCAGACATTTTCAAAAGATTTCTCATTGCGTGGCCCAAGATAGACAAACAAAAATATGACACAGGTATTAGTGACAATTTAATACAAAAGCAGCTATCTCCAGAATTAATTGCACATGTTACTGTTGAATTAAAAAAGAAATCAAATGAGAACCATCCAAGAGATGACTACAAGGAGCTGTTGCCGTTGGTTCTCGTTTTTGTAGGATTACTAGACGGCAATGTTGTGGGTTTTAGAACTCCAGGCGCCATTCATCATGCCAGATGGATGGCAAAGGCCATCTATTATTTTTATTTTTCGACGCCAATTTAATATGTCTAGAGGAGAAGAAAGTTTTGTAAGTGCTATTGCTGTTTTTCTAGTTAAATTTTACTGTAAAGCTTGGTTCAATGCTCCAAAAGCTCATCTAGCGCCAAAGCAAGATTTAGACATTTTGCGTAGTCTATTAGACTATAAAGAATGTGACGACTATTAGACTATAAAGAATGTGACGACGAAGAACGACATCGCAGAAGTATCAGCCACAAAATTTTCGAATCATTTATGGTATTTGAATACAGAGTTGATCCCACCATTACAGACGATGAAAAGTTATTAATGGCTAATAAATTGCTCAGTAGCACAGATGAACCATCAGAGCAAGCTAGGTTAGGTTAAAATGGCAGGCCGATTAAATTTCAGGCTCACTTAAACTATTCAGTCCATTGTGATACCACATTTAACAAAAAGTACCTATTACATATGGGCACTTCTAGTCTTAACCACTGAACCTTCTCTATTATTTACTTTTGTTTAAACAACCAGATTGCTCCAAAAACATTAACAAACTGCTTAAGTTAACGTTTTCCAGGTCCGCCAGTAATCTAAAGCTATATGCTCCTAAAATTCGCTTACGTCTTACATAAAAAGCAGGACACTCACACAAGAGGTGTTTTTTTTTTTTTTTTTTTTTTTTTATTTTTTTTTTTTTTTGTTTAATTTAATTGATTCCTGTTCCTCCACATCATGACAGCTTATACAATAGTCATTATACTTCGCATCTATAGTTTTTGCAAATTCGCCTATCAGGCTGCGACCGTAGCTAGACAATTTTCCTAGGGGGGGCTATAGCCCCCCCTAGCTAAAAATTTATATTTCATTTATTTATATTTCAATTAATGTTTTATTTCATAAAAATGAATATAAAAAAAGTAGACATCAAAATAACTCGAAAATTAATTTCTAATAAAGCAAGTAAAAGTAGTTCCACACATTTCCCAGCAAAAAAATTTGGAAGTTCTTCCAAAGACACAACTTTAAAAGCACTTCCAGAAGATGTACTCCCAATGATGTTCTTTATTTTAACTACTCAGGAAGTTCTTTAAATTCGATTTTTTTAACTTTGTTTTTTCATACTTTTAATGGGAAATTTTAATTTTTTTGTTTCAAATAACTTAAAAACGAAGTAAGAATTCATAGAATGGTACAAATAATTAAAAATTTGTCGAAAAAAATTCTAAATCCATTCTGAAAAACTTGTGAATTTTTGAAAATATTTGAGGTCAAACGTGTCCGACAAGCATTAGAATCCATTAAAAATTATAAAAATTATTTATTTGACAAAATATAACAGAATTTTTTAATTTACATTCAAAACATTGAATTCGGATCACACCTAAAGAAGTGATGCAAATTCAGTGCAACGGTTGTTGAAATGGAGGACTTCCGTCCTATGACAAGCCCATGTTAAATTCAACGCTTCTTCGCCAATTCTGCACCACTTCCGGATCCAAAAAGATCATTTTCATTACTTTTTTGGCGACGCTTTTTTGGCTGGACTTGTTTATTTTTTATAAAAATGGAAAATCGTAAATAGGTTTTCAAATTCTTGGGGGCTAAAATTTTTCTGGGGGGGTCTAAGCCCCCTCCCCAGAGGCCTTCCTACGCTTATGGCTGCGACCCGTTATAGTAGATATCAGGAGTGCTATCTGAAGCTAGGGTTGTAAATACAAAAGTTAGGAAAGAAAAGTTAGAAGAGTTGTTTGATGGAGGATTAATTAATTTACTTTCCAAAGAAGCGTTTAATTTTTTTGACCGATTTAGTATAAAAATAGATTTTCTTAGACAAAATCCAAACACCTGGCCTATAAATAATAACTTGCAAGAAGGTTTGAAAATTATCAAAACATTAAAAGTAGTAAATGATATGGCTGAGCGTGGTATTAAATTAATAACTGACTTCAACGACCTTCTGACAAATGATAAAGAACAAAAGCAATATGTCCTGCAAATTGTAAGCAAATGCCGAGCATTGTATCCCGACGTTTCAAAAAGTACTTTAACAAAAGCTCTAGAATAAATTGAATAATTATATAATATTATCGAATATATCCCTAATTTTTATATATTAAAAAAAATTTTTCTACTTTTCATTTCTACTTTAAACTCAAAAATATACTAAAAAAATAAAAATTTATCACATAATAACATAATATATGAAGTATGGCACCAGGTCGCGTTTTCGAAGCCAAAGGCTGGCGTAACTCGGTTCAGAGTTACAACAATTAAAACCATAACATAACTCAGAGTTACAACAATTAAAACAATAACATAAATTTTTAAGGACAAAATAAGCTATCGTTTGTGATATCGTGCGTGTTTTTATTAACTTTGTGGCCAAAAAATTCGTTTTTTTTTTTCAAATTTAGAGCGACGAGCGGCACGTGTTATCGTCGTTTAATCTGGCTCAAATTTTGGCTATCCCAATATGTAGAAAGGGGATTCGTTTTGTGGGGGTTAAGGCGAACAAGTTTCCGAGTTTTTTTGCTACCTATAAGTTGCGGTCACTCTAATATATATATATATATACGAGGGGGGTTCGGAAACTTGTTTAATATATATATATATATATATATATATATATATATATATATATATATATATATATATATATATATATATATATATATATATATATATATATATATATATATATATATATATATATATATATATATATATATATATATATATATATATATATATATATATATATATATATATATATATATATATATATATTAAACAATAAATTCAGAGTACTATTGCAAACAGTTGGATCAATTAAATGTACAAATTCGAGAAAAACGTCCTGGCTTACAACGCAAAAAAATAATTTTTCAGGAAGACAACGCACAAGCACACAAGAGTGTTTTAATAATGGCTAAAATCAACGAATTAAAGTACGAGTTGCTTGACCACCCACCTTATTCTCCTAATTTAGCTCCTAGTGACTTTTACTTGTTCCCAAATCTAAAAATATTCCTTGCTGGCAAGCGTTTTACCTCAAATGAAGATGCAATTACAGTTGTAAACCACTATTTTGAAGACCTTGAGTAAAACTATTTTAATCAAGGGATAGAATTGCTAGAAATGATGAAGGAGCACTTTCACCTAACACATTCACCGTATCATTATGAATTTATTGTCCCGATAAACTTTTTTATGTAAATATTTAATGACAGCACGCATGGTCGGGAGAAAAAAAATTATGTTTCACAATATTATTTGTTTTTTATATTGAAAGAAGCATAAAAAAAAACAAAATATTCGAAAATTTTGAATTTGCAAGTTTATGAAAATTCATAAATTGCATTTGTAATCAATTGTAGTGCGAAATTCAAAATTTTTTTCGAACGGCGTTAAATGTTTTTGTTCATCGTCTTACTTCTTCAAATTTCTGGCTCGGCTCTGAACTCTTACAAAAGTAAACAAAAAATAATTGGTCAACATGTAAGTAAAGTTTTGTTATTTTATATAAATATTGTATATCATAAGATGTTTTATTTAGGTCTTCTCGAAAAACCATCTACCACGACGAAATCTTAATAGATTTCATGGAATCAAATCCAGATATAGCCATGGGCTATTCCAAAAAAGAAAAACTGACCCAGGACAAATTGTGGTCGGATCTGGCCGAGAAACTGAATGCCTGTGGCCAAGTACTAAAAGTATACCGGAGTGGAGAAAAGTGAGTAGACTCTAAAATTGTTTCAATTGCCATTTAATTTTTAACTTATTTTTGCAGACCTGGACCGACTGGAGACGGCATATAAAATCTAAATTAGCCCACAACAAGGCAGAATGTCGCAAAACTGGAGGAGGACAAGTTAACAAATATATTTTGTCATCATTGGAGGAAGGCGTAGCAGTTCTATGTGGTTTATATGTAGCTGTTGATGGTATAAAAAGTGCAAAAGTATTCGGAGGAAGTGGAAAAGAAAATGAGAAGCCATCAACGTCAACTGCAAGTTCCAATGATGAATACATGCAAGATGCCGTAACAGAAATACTGGAGCAGAGATGTACGGTCCCTAACGGCCCCCAATCAACACAGGCCAAAGAGGTAACCACTTCTAACAACAAAAGGAGAAAGTTAAGCGATGTTGATTCTATAATGGACCAAGAGGCAAAAAATTTTAAAACGATATCCAGCGAAATAAGAATATTGAGGGAATCAAAAGAAGAATGTTTGAGGAGTATTGATACCAAATTGGACGCAATGGACAAGAAATTAGACGATCTAATTTCTTTAAAAAAGAACAGATGATGGAAATGAAAAGGCACCATTTACAAATAGAAAGACACAACGCAACTAGAAATGAGCTGAAATTGAAAGACATAGAATTGGAGCAATTTAAAATTTCGCTTCTAAAAATAAAAACCAGTACTCACGCACGCTCACGCACGAACTACTTTTAAGGACTCACGTTCACGCACGTTCACGCACGATTCACGACAATTCTCGTGATTCACGACAAATTCTCGAGCCTCACGACATTTTCCAAACGGAAATCAGCAAAGGTAACAAACTTCAAAAATAGAATATAGTTCGAGAGCTAAATTAATCTCATTTAACATACGAGTATGAATTAAATCTTGATTTTTTGTGAGCGTGACTACGCAGAAATTTTATTCACGCACATTCACGAACCGATTTTATTTCTCACGCACGCTCACGCACGACATATTTATTTTAGTCCCATTCACGCACATTCACGAGACTTGCTTTCGATTTTGTTCACGACTCACGTGAATCACGTGTGAAATCGTGTCACGAGAATTTCGTGACTTTTAGATAATCTATAAAATTATTTAAAAATAAGAGTTTTCACATGTTCATATTTAACAATATGTATTTAAAGTTTTTGTAACTTTTAGCGATAAATGTTAATAGTTGATACTACAGCCATGCCGTTTGATTACTTCTGCACAACTTCTTGCCACTAGTTAGGATTAAATGGTCAATGATATCCTATGATAGGAGCTATTTTTGCGGCGACCATTTAACATTTTCACCTGCAACCATGTTGGCTCAGTGAACATGGTTCCAAAAAAGTATAATTGTCCTTATCTCACTATCTGTCAAAGAATACACAATCTAATAGAGACGTATTTCACCCACACTAGGACAAGCAAACATACAAAGGTATGTGAACAGAGGAGTTCTATCACCTCTTCTTTGTAATATTGCTATAAACAACCTTCTGGTTTCCCTAGAAAAAGAAAGGATAAAAGTGGTGGCATACGCAGATGATGTGGCGCTATCAGTCAGGGGAAAATTCCCATCCACAATCAGAGATATTATACAGAGAGCTCTCCGGATGACTGAGAAATGGGCGAAAGATAATGATCTTGGGGTAAATCCAGCAAAGACAGAACTGGTCATGTACTGTAAAGATCGTAAAAATCCCACGGTTAAGCCCATTCCCTTAGGGTATTGAAATTCCATTTGGCGAGTGTGCAAAATACCTTGACGTTATTTTGGACAGGAAGCTGAATTTTAGGCTTAAGATTGAAGAAAGGGCGAGAAAGTCTGGTGGCCGGCACTTCAGAAACCGACTGGTTTAGATAAAGTTTCAGCGTATGGCGTGCTTATGTATCTCAGGCGCATTTAGTAAGACAGGAACAGACTCCCTTAATGTCATGCTGCATCTATTGCCTTTAGACATTTTGGCCAAACAGTCAGCGGCTGTGCGGTTGCGCGAGCTATCGTTGTGGTCGGAAAAAATGTACGGTCACAGTAATGCCAGATGTGCCTAACGTAGTGGATTACACCCTTTTCGACAAAAAGTTTGAAACTCTAATTCCCAACAGTGAGGCGTGGTGTACACAGATATATAGATTTCTATACTGATGGCTCCTAATCACTGTAGTGTTTTTCAGGCTGAAATATATGCAATAAGAGAGGTGGTGAATTGGCTGAGAAGTAATGTTCCAACAAATATTGGCATTAATATATACTCAGACAGTCAACCTGCAATACAATCCTTGGATTCTGTGTTCCTTAACTCGAAAACGGCCATAGACTGCCACAAATCTCTCAACGAGATGGCTGAGCAGTATATTATTTACCTAATATGGGTGCCTGGCCATAGGAACATACCGGGGAACTGCGAAGCAGATGAGTTAGCAAGGCTAGGAACTACCTTACATATTCCAGGGGAACTAGAATCTGTTGGTATGCCTCTGGCCACCTGCAAGCTATTACTGCGTGAGAAGGCTGTTACGATGGCCAATATTCGATGGGAAAATTGCAAGGGTTGTAACGACACCAAGCAAATATGGCCCCATTTAAACTTAAACCCCACACAAGATATGCTAGTGTTCTCAAGGCGTCAGATAGCACTCCCAATATCTGCTATAACGGGTCGCTGCCTGATAGGCGACTTTGCAAAACCTATAGGTGCGAAGTATAATGACTATTGTATAAGCTGTCATGATGTGGAGGAAAATGTATCAATTAAACACCTCTTGCAGATATTTATAAATTTTATATTTTTGTGTAAGGAGTAAGCGAATTTTAGGATCATATAGCTTTAGATTACTGGCGGACGTGGAAGACGTTAACTTAAGCAGTTTTGTAACATACACAGAGATTAGTAAAAATATGTCCAGACAGGTCCTTTATGAAGGCAACAATCTCATGTAAAACAATGTTAGGAAAAGGACGATAGGAGCCATTGATTGGGCTAGCAAACTGTCGAGTGGGGAGGTTCGTGTCCTCTCCTTAACAAGTCCGACATATGTACGACATTAGCGAAATTTTATAGACTCCTATATATTTGTGGTATCTGAAAACTACAAGTAAACTAAATGGACCGGATCATCAGGAATTACAAAAACAAATTAACAATACCGAGATTCCTGTGATATTCAGTTTAATTGAGCAAAAATATCCATCAATAGGTTTTTATTGATTCTCTGGATGTTGTGAGAATCCGTCGCCTCATTACCCACCCTACCTATGGTTCTACCAGCGAATACATTTTTATAGAACCCCAAAAATAAAGCTAAATAGAAAGCAATTTAATCCATCCTTATCCTACAATCCTTTTGAAAAGAAATACTCATAAAGATTTCTACTCCATAAACATTTTCATTATTATTAAAGACAATTCATGAACTATAAGGAAATCCTATTTTCAACAGACATATGTACAATCTAAACTTATGGGAATTTTATATGTATCGATCGAAAAAAAAGTTACATTGATATTAATTAACAAAAAAAACTTTTTGTTCGCGAAAATAATATATATATATATATATATATATATATATATATATATATATATATATATATATATAAAATATATAAAATATATATATATATATATATATATATATATATATATATATATATATATAAAATATATAAAATATATATATATATATATATATATATATATATATATATATATATATATATATATATATATATATATATATATATATATATATATATATATATATATATATATATATATATATATATATATATATATATATATATATATATATATATATATATATATATATATATATATATATATATATATATATATATATATATATATATATATATATATATATATATTTTTTTTTTACTAATCTCTGTGTATGTTACAAAACTGCTTAAGTTAACGTCTTCCACGTCCGCCAGTAATCTAAAGCTATATGATCCTAAAATTCGCTTACTCCTTACACAAAAATATTAAATTTATAAATATCTGCAAGAGATGTTTAATTGATACATTTTCCTCCACATCATGACAGCTTATACAATAGTCATTATACTTCGCACCTATAGGTTTTGCAAAGTCGCCTATCAGGCAGCGACCCGTTATAGCAGATATTGGGAGTGCTATCTGACGCCTTGAGAACACTAGCATATCTTGTGTGGGGTTTAAGTTTAAATGGGGCCATATTTGCTTGGTGTCGTTACAACCCTTGCAATTTTCCCATCGAATATTGGCCATCGTAACAGCCTTCTCACGCAGTAATAGCTTGCAGGTGGCCAGAGGCATACCAACAGATTCTAGTTCCCCTGGAATATGTAAGGTAGTTCCTAGCCTTGCTAACTCATCTGCTTCGCAGTTCCCCGGTATGTTCCTATGGCCAGGCACCCATATTAGGTAAATAATATACTGCTCAGCCATCTCGTTGAGAGATTTGTGGCAGTCTATGGCCGTTTTCGAGTTAAGGAACACAGAGTCCAAGGATTGTATTGCAGGTTGACTGTCTGAGTATATATTAATGCCAATATTTGTTGGAACATTACTTCTCAGCCAATTCACCACCTCTCTTATTGCATATATTTCAGCCTGAAAAACACTACAGTGATTAGGAGCCATCAGTATAGAAATCTATATATCTGTGTATATATATATATATATATATATATATATATATATATATATATATATATATATATATATATATATATATATATATATATATATATATATATATATATATATATATATATATATATATATATATATATATATATATATATATATATATATATGTATATATATATATATATATATATATATATATATATATATATATATATATATATATATATATATATATATATATATATATATATATATATATATATATATATATATATATATATATATATATATATATATATATATATATATATATATATATATATATATATATATATATATATATATATATATATATATATATATATATATATATATATATATATATATATATATATATATATATATATGCGTACCATATATTTTGGGGACTTTTTTCCGATATATTGTATATTTCGGGGACATTTGCATACTTTGGGGACGGTCCTCAAAAAAATCGTATATAAACCGCATACTTTGGGGACTTCAGTCTATCGTATAGTTCAGGGACTGTTTTTGAAAATTTTGAGATTGCATTTTTGATTTATTACTCTGTTACATTTATACTTATTTACTTACTGTTTAACAATTTATAACCCTGTTTTATAATATTTATAACAACTTTTATATTTCAATTTTTTTGGTATTGTTGCCACCTCTCCTGTATTAAAAATAAACTTGTAAGATGTGAGGCGACATCTATTAGTAGGCATAAAATATTACTACTGGTTCCAAGCTTTACTAAGTTAAACAAGTCATCTACAGTCTGATTCATACAATGATCATTTCAATTGCTTCTTTAAAAGATTGGCCTTATGCAAAACACTATTATTACAATTCATTCAAAAGGATATTTTATTTGTCATTCGCACATTTATATTTTGAAAACGAATTAATAAAATTATTTTTCGGAAAATTAAATAAAAACTATAAATATGTAGTTTCAGGGTGCAATAGAATTTGAACCCGCACTTCAGGGCTTTCATTCCAATGCGCTACATACTGAGCTATAGACGCTCTTTTTGCTGGATGACATTAATACGTATTGCACGTGTGCTGTATTTGCACCAGTTAGCGTTAGAAACAGAACAACAAATAAATAAAAGTAACATAATAAATTGCAAATATAGAGTCACCTTCCAGTGTTACCAAATGAAAATACATATAAAACTAAGTTACCTTTTCGCTATATGCAAAATGAAGGTTTTTTTTAACGTTTTTCAAAATATGATGTAAGATGTTAACATACTGCATTATAAACTGATCTAACAAAACAAGAGTGTCGAGCGATAGCGTAACGGACACTTTATAAACTCTTTCCTATCCATGTGTGTCAAAATTGATTTTTTTAGAAATACTTTTTAAAAAATTTTGTTAATTTAAAATATTTTTGTTGGAGAAATTTTTGTATAAAAAATTTGGTTTTATATAAAATTTTGATTGTATTAAAATTTTGTTTCTATGTAATGATTTGCCATTTTTTTTCTATACAAAAATTGTAATACACAAAAAGTTGACAAGATTTCTTACAGCAACAAAATTTTCTACAGAAAAAAAAAATTATTTATAAAAACATAACTTTTCCACAAATTTAAAAGGTATTTCTATAAAAAATCAGTTTAGACATACTACATGTTGTCGCTAGACATTCTCTTATTGTTTTTAGATCTTTTTATAACGTAGTGTGTTTACAGCTATTTATTGATGTATTTTGAAAAAGTGTCTTCAAAAAGTCATTTTGTCTACAGCGATAAGGTAACTAAATTGTATGTGTACTTTCACTTGGCAACACTAGAATGAGATGCTAGTTTTGCGATATTCCCGCTAGTTTTCCATGATTTGTTTTTCTAGTTGTTAAGTTAAATGATGCAAATATAGCATATGTATTGTACGTGTTAACAGCAATTAGGCATCAGTGCTTATGTAGCTCAGTATGTAGCGCAGTGGAGTGGGAGTCCTGAAGTCCAGGTTCAAATCCTGTTGCACCTAGAGATTATATGCTTTTAGATTTTATTTAATTGATTATATCTATGATAGTTAAATTGAAACTATTTGTCGATTCCTTATTAGCCTTTGATTTTTAAAATCATGCTATGTTTTTTGAAAATAATAAAATGATTTTATAAATTGACAACATTTTCGAATGAAATAAAGAACTGACAAAATTTTCAATATTACACTGAAAAAATATTGTCGTAAACAAAACAAAAATGTTTTTCAAACGAGTATTTTGTGGCAAACAATGATATAAGTTGTTGTCTTGTGCAAAAGACGATAAACTTAACAATGGAATTTTATACCGTTGAATCAATGTCAACTTGTCCTTAAAAATATGAAACCTTCTGTTTTAACATTTGTGACAAAATATTCTATAGAACAAAATATTTTATAGAAACAAAATTTTGAAAAAAAAAATCTATTGAAAAGGAACTTTGACAAAATTTTTTTTCTTTTTCTTTTTCTTAAAAAACAAAGCTTTTTATAAAATAACAATTTTCTATAAGAACAAAATTTTGACAAAATGTTAGATTGGAGAAAATTTTATATATTTTTAATTCCATGAAAAAGTTTATGGAAAAGTATTTTCACAAACTTTTGTGTAGAAACAAAGTTTTTTAAAATGTTAGTTTTATAAATTTCATAAAAAATGTTTTTTCAATCCAAAGGTTGTCAAATTTCTTTCTAGAAACTTTTTATCAAAGTCTTCCTTTTATAGAAACTGTTGTAAAATTTTTGTCAACATTTTTTTTTGTAGAAAATGTTGTCAATTTTTTATAGAAGATTATGTCAAATTCTTATTGCTGTAGAAAATTTTGTTAAAATTTTATTTCCATAAATTATTTAGTCAAAATATTATATCTATTAAAAATTTTGTTTTTATAGAAAGTTTTGTCAAAGGATGCTTGTGTAGACTCTTTTTATTTTTTCGTCCTTAAAACACTTTTTTCTTGTTAAACATTTAAAAAAGTAAAAATTGTATTCTTATGTCAACAATTTGTTTTTTTCCAATAGAAAAATTTCTAATAGATTTTTTCTGTAGAACTTGTTTCAATATTTAATTTCATTAAAAACTTGCTAAATGAATAATATTTTGGCGAAGTTTTCTAAGAAAAGAAAAAAACTGTGACATAATTTTCTAAAGAAACAAATTTTGTTGTTGTTTTTTTTTATTTCAGCTTAAAACCATGCATTGACTAAACTACAAGTGTAGCTTAACCAGTAGAGGAAAAGAATGTTTGTCAAATTTATTTGGGCAAAGCCCTATAGACTGCAAGATGGTTGGATAGACGCACGCAGAAATAAATTTTTACAAAATTTTCTAAAGAAATGCAATTTGCCAAACTCTTCTTAGAAACAAAATTTTAACATCATTTTCTAAGAAATCAATGTACGTTAGTTAAATTAACTAACACCAAGGAAAAAAATATACATAAATGAAGCATTACGATTAACTAAATTCGTGTCTTCCACCAAATAGTTCAAAATTTCTTTAAATTAGTAAATTTTACCAAAAAATGCATCCACCTCGAACTTCGTTGTCACTAAATACATTCTTGCAATTTTGAACTCTATGTTTTTCCTTCAAACTACAAAATTTTCTTTAACAAGTGAAAAATATTTACCTATTTTTATGCCATCGGCGTGATTCAAACGTTTGTAATACTTTTTAGTTAAAATTTTCAACAAATATTCAAAATTTACTAAAATTAACCCAAAATTTTCTTCCTGGTGAGCTCACTGTTTTTGCAATGCATGTTTTCTTAGAAATAAACGTTCGACATAATTTTCTAAAGAAATAAAATTTTAACAAAACAACTGTAGAAACAACATTTTAGTTATTTTCTATATAAATAAAAGTTTCGCAAAATTTCTACGGAAATAAAATTTTGAAATTTTCTAAAAGAATAAAATTTTTCAACATGTTCTGAGGAAATAAAATTTTGACAATATATTGGAAAGAAAAAAAAAAACAAAGTTTTCTAAAGAAATAACATGTTTTACAGAAATAAATTTCTTACAAAACTTTCTTAAAAAAGGTAATTTTTAACATAATTTTCTATACAAGAAAAATATGGGCAATCATTATTGTTATTTTGATTTAAGCTATACGAGTAGCTTAATCAAAAGAAAAAAAATTTAGAAATTTTTTACAAAACAAAATTTCGACAAAGTATTGACAAAAGTTTCTACTGAAGCAGCATTTGGACAAAAATCCTTTGCAAAATCAAAAACATTACAAAACTTTCTATAAAACAAGTATATACAGCAGTAAGTTCGGCCTGACCGAATCTTAAATACCCACCACCATGAATCAAATATTATAGTTTCCTTTGAAATTTCAGGGGTTTGATGACAGATATTCTCCCACGCAGAGCAGTTCAACTAGTACACTTGCCGAAGATAAATTGAAAGATTTTACCTATGAAGACTATATCATATTCGGGATTTATAAGAACCATTTTTGTTTGAGTTTTAAAGGAATCATTAACATCTATTGTAAGTGTGCAAGAAACTGATGAAATAACGCCTTGATTTGCAAATCTTTAGATTTCCACCTGCATTATTTAGATGATTACGAGAATTAAAATCTGAATATTTTTTTCAGTTTCAAACAATTTTTTTGATCAGTGCGCCTTCTATACCCTCAGGAAGTGAAATCGGTCTATATGGAGGCCTTACAAAATGGACCGCTAAAACCTAAATCTGATTCACGTTTTTGTGTGTCTAAAATACCAATATTATGGCATTCCAATTTATCGCAAATCGGACAAAAACTATGGTTTCTAGAAACCCAAGAAGTTAAGTCGGGAGATCGGTTTTATGGGGGCTATACTAAAACATGGACCGATACTCACCATTTTTAGCACACCTCTTTATGGTCCTAAAATACTTCTCGATTTAAAATTTCAGGCTAATTGGATAAAAACTAGGGTTTCTAGAACCCCAAACAATGAAATCATTTCTTGCACACCTATTTATAGTCCTACAAAACCTCCAGATTTTCAATTTCAGGCAAATTAGACAATAACTACGATTTCTACAAACCCAAAAAGTAAAATCGAAAGATCGGTCTACATGGATGCTATACTAAAACATTGACCGATTCCCACCATTTTAGGCGCACCTCGTAAAATAATTCTAGATTTCAAATTTCGTGCAAATTGGATAAAAACTACGGTTTCTATAAGCCAAAGAAGTAAAATCGGGAGATCGGTATATACGGGAGCTATACCAAAACATGAACCGATGCTACCATTTTTAGCACACCTCTTTTCGGTCCTAAAACACCTCTAGATTTTAAATTTCAGGCAAATTGGATAAAAACTACGGATTTTAGAAGCCCAAGAATTAAAATCGGGAGATCGGTCTATATGGGGCTATACCAAAACATGGACCTATACTCACCATTTTTGGCGCACCCCTTAATGGTTCTAAAATACTTCTAGAATTTCAATTTCAGGCAAATTTGACAAAAACTACGGTTTTTATAAGCCCAAGAAGTAAAATCGGGAGATCGGTCTATATGAGGGCTATACCAAACCATGGACCGATACTCACCATTTCTAGCACACCTTTTTATGGTCTTTAAACACCTTTAGATTTAAAATTTCAGGCAAGTTGGATAAAAATTACAGATTTTAGAAGCCCAAGCAGTAAAATCGGGAGATCGGTCTATATGGGGCTATACCAAAACATGGACCGATACTCACCATTTTTAGCACACCTCTTTATGGTCCTAAAATACCTCCAGGCTCATAGAAACTACGGTTTGGAGGTCGGTTTATATGGGGACTATAACAAAACCTGGACCGATATAGCCCATCTACGAACTTGACCTGCCTGCAGACAAAAGATTTCAAATTTCAGCACGATTGCTTCATTATTGAAGACTGTAGCGTGATTACAACAGACAGACGGACAGACGGACATGCTTATATCGTCTTAGAATTTCTCCCTGATCAAGAATATATATACTTTATATAGTCGGAAATCGATATTTCGATGTGTTACAAACGGAATGACAAACTTATTATACCCCCGTCACCATTCTATGGTGGTGGGTATAAAAAAAATGACAAAAGTTTCTAATTTTGACAAAAATCTTTTCCAAAATAAAAAAACAAGTATATACGGCCGTAAGTTCGGCCAGGCCGAATCTTATGTACCCTCCACCATGGATTGCGTAGAAACTTCTATTAAAGACTGTCATCCATAGAAATAAAATTTTGTCAAAATTAGTTACAGAAATAAAATTTCACCAAAATTTGCTATAGTTTTATCAAAATTTTCTTTATAACTAAAATTTTGGCAATATTTTCTTTAGGAAAATAATTTTGGCAAAATTTTCTATAGCAAAACAAT